>NC_083573.1:96375175-96675175 GCF_027579695.1 Neoarius graeffei
AACTCCACACAGAAACGCCCTCGCCGGCCACGGGGCTCGAACCCGGACCTTCTTGCTGTGAGGCGACAGTGCTAACCACTACACCACCGTGCTGCCCTACACTTGGTCATTGTATTGTCAAATTTTTGCTAACGAACTGCTAATTAGGTCAACTTAACGAGTTTTGGGACTTCTCGTTAGAATTGTATCTCCTCTCGCAGTTCTCAACTGATTCCAGTTCTGATCGATGTTTTAGGTAGATCTTCTCTTGAGGAACAAAACTTGGTCATTTGTTTGTCGGTTTTCCTGTTGGAAACAGTTTGTTTACAGCTTTGTTTATTTTCAGTTAAATCATATCTCCTTCCTCCTTCAGTTCTCAATGGATTTCAGTTCTGACCGTTACCTCACCCGTGGCAGAGTAAGCGGGGGTGAGGTGTTGTAATCAGTGTAGTTTGTTTGTTTGCTTGTTTGTGTGTCTGTCTGTTAACAATCTAGCGTCTAGACAGTTGCACCAATTGACTTCAAATTTTCAGGGTAGGTCGGCAATTGTCCGTAGATTACCTGATTAAATTTTGGGGGTAATCGGGTCAAGGTCAAAGTCACCAGAAAGGTCAACCTTTCAGTCAAGATAACAGTTTCCATTATAACTCAAAAACGGTTGCCGATAGACAGATGTTTACTATTATGAGCAAAAAGGAACTCCCATATGACCTTTCATTTGGCACCATGATCTTTCACCTTGAGTGACCTTGAAAGGTAAAACTCAAGACCACGGATTTTCAGAGGGCTGTAACTTGAAAATGGTTGATGGTAGACAGATTTTTACCATTATCAACTTATAGGAAGTGCCAGATGGGCTTTCATTTGGCACCATGATCTTTGACCTTGAGTGACCTTCAAAGGTCAAACTGAATGTCATGGGTTTTCAAAGGGCTATAATTTTAAAATGGTTCATCATAGCCAGACGTTTACCATTATCAACATATAAGAAATCTCATATGGGCTTTCAGTTGCCGCCATGACCTTTGACCTTGAATGACTTTGAAATGTCAAGCTCAAGGTCATGGATTTTCATAGGACTATAACCTGCCAGCTGACGATTGAGAAATATTACCATTATCAACAGAAAGGTATAAAACAAGTGCTGCTGGGCGAGGTTTGTTTTGCCTGGCAACACTTGTTTTATTTGAAAGAACTCGACCTTCTGCACAACACTTGGTCAGTGTATTGTCAATTTTTTGCGAACAAATTAGTAATTAGGTCAACTTAACACATTTTCTTCTGACTAGAATTGTATCTCCTCTCATTTATCATGCGAATTCAGTTCTGATCGATGTTTTGGGTCGATCTTCCCTCGGGGAACAAAATTTAGTCCTTGGTTGATTTTCCTGTTGTAAACAGTTTGTCGTGGAGGTTGGTCCTCTCTCACATCGTCACATTTCAGTTCTGTTTGATGGTTTAGTCGTCATGGTTGTTCTGATGGCAGACCAGATGAGCAACTTCACCCTTGACGTTCTGGTATGAAATATGCTGCTCAGATACAAACTTTTTTTTTTCTCTGTAACATTTAATTTTTTGCTGGAAAATGAACGTTTGGAACTCTAAAATGTTTTTGTAATGTTTTGACTCAGTAATGTAGAAATCATAAAATAGAACTTTCTAACGGGCGGCACGATGGTGTAGTGGTTACCACTGTCGCCTCACAGCAAGAGGGTCCGGGTTCGGGCCCCGTGGCCGGCAAGGGCCTTTCTGTGCGGAGTTTGCATGTTCTCCCCGTGTCCACATGGGTTTCCTCTGGGTGCTCCGGTTTCCCCCACAGTCCAAAGACATGCAGGTTAGGTTAACTGGTGACTCTAAATTGACCGTAGGTGTGAATGGTTGTCTGTGTCTATGTGTCAGCCCTGTGATGACCTGGCAACTTGTCCAGGGTGTACCCCGCCTTTCGCCCGTAGTCAGCTGGGATAGGCTCCAGCTTGCCTGCGACGCTGTAGAACAGGATAAAGCGGCTACAGATAATGAGATGAGAACTTTCTAGCAAAGCTTCTATGGAAAAAAAAATATGGTGTTGAAGGCTTTTGCACAGAACTGTATGTGGAATTAAATCAGATGAGATTAGATTTTAGAATCGATCCAAACATTATAAAGGTCACAGCAAGGTCAAATATCTGAAATATACAGTGGTGCTTGAAAGTTTGTGAACCCTTTAGAATTTTCTATATTTCTGCATAAATATGACCTAAAACATCATCAGATTTTCACATAAATCCTAAAAGTAGATAAAGAGAACCCAGTTAAACAAATGAGACAAAAATATTATACTTGGTCATTTATTTATTGAGGAAAATGATCCAATATTACATATCTGTGAGTGGCAAAAGTATGTGAACCTTTGCTTTCAGTATCTGGTGTGACCCCCTTGTGCAGCGATAACTGCAACTGAATGTTTCCGGTAACTGTTGATCAGTCCTGCACACCGGCTTGGAGGAATTTTAGCCCATTCCTTCGTACAGAACAGCTTCAACTCTGGGATGTTGGTGGGTTTCCTCACATGAACTGCTCGCTTCAGGTCCTTCCACAACATTTCCATTGGATTAAGGTCAGGACTTTGACTTGGCCATTCCAAAACATTAACTTTATTCTTCTTTAACCATTCTTTGGTAGAACGACTTGTGTGCTTAGGGTCGTTGTCTTGCTGCATGACCCACCTTCTCTTGAGATTCAGTTCATGGACAGATGTCCTGACATTTTCCTTTAGAATTCGCTGGTATAATTCAGAATTCATTGTTCCATCAATGATGGCAAGCCGTCCTGGCCCAGATGCAGCAAAACAGGCCCAAACCGTGATACTACCACCACCATGTTTCACAGATGGGATAAGGTTTTTATGCTGGAATGCAGTGTTTTCCTTTCTCCAAACATAACGCTTCTCATTTAAACCAGAAGTTCTATTTTGGTCTCATCCGTCCCCAAAACATTCTTCCAATAGCCTTCTGGCTTGTCCACGTGATCTTTAGCAAACTGCAGATGAGCAGCAATGTTCTTTTTGGAGAGCAGTGGCTTTCTCCTTGCAACCCTGCCATGCACACCATTGTTGTTCAGTGTTCTCCTGATGGTGGACTCATGAACATTAACATTAGCCAATGTGAGAGAGGCCTTCAGTTGCTTAGAAGTTACCCTGGGGTCCTTTGTGACCTCGCCGACTATTACACGCCTTGCTCTTGGAGTGATCTTTGTTGGTTGACCACTCCTGGGGAGGGTAACAATGGTCTTGAATTTCCTCCATTTGTACACAATCTGTCTGACTGTGGATTGGTGGAACCCAAACTCTTTAGAGATGGTTTTGTAACCTTTTCCAGCCTGATGAGCATCAACAACGCTTTTTCTGAGGTCCTCAGAAATCTCCTTTGTTCGTGCCATGATACACTTCCACAAACATGTGTTGTGAAGATCAGACTTTGATAGATCCCTGTTCTTTAAATAAAACAGGGTGCCCACTCACACCTGATTGTCATCCCATTGATTGAAAACACCTGACTCTAATTTCACCTTCGAATTAACTGCTAATCCTAGAGGTTCACATACTTTTGCCACTGACAGATATGTAATATTGGATCATTTTCCTCAATAAATAAATGACCAAGTATAATATTTTTGTCTCATTTGTTTAACTGGGTTCTCTTTATCTACTTTTAGGACTTGTGTGAAAATCTGATGATGTTTTAGGTCATATTTATGCAGAAATATAGAAAATTCTAAAGGGTTCACAAACTTTCAAGCACCACTGTATATATTTTTTCTGTTTGAAATAAGTTTTAAGCATATTTGAGGTGTACAGTGTAGTAAGAAGAAGGACTAAACTGAAATCACACATTGCTCTACAGAAACTGATGCAGCGGATCCAGAACCCGGAATATTCCACCACCATGGACGTGGCCCCTGTAATCCTGGCTGCTCACAGGAACAACTATGAGATCCTGACCATGCTTCTGAAGCAGGATATCTCACTGCCCAGACCTCATGCTGTGGGCTGCGAGTGTACCCTCTGCAACGCCAAGAACAAGAAGGACAGCCTGCGTCACTCCAGGCACCCAGCATCTCTTCTCACTCTTCTCACTCTTAATCCTTATGTACTTATGATTCAGGCTAACGTTTACATTTTTCACGAGTACATTCTCAAACGTATTCGAAAACTCCATTCATGATGATCAAAATAATATTTTAAATGGGTTGTTGTGATTTGGACAGAACGATAAAATACAGTTTAAGTCCAGAACAACATGATGATGGTTTGAAAATGAATAATTTAATATAACAGGCAAAATATTGCAGCGGTTTCAGCTAAGAGTCTGTGCATTATTATGATAAGCACACCCTGACACACCTCTGTCTTTCTCTCTGTCGTTTAGAGACTGATTTACTTCAGCCTGACTTCCAAGTTAATTTTTTGTAGATCAAGTTACATGCTAATAAGTACTCAAGATGTCGTTGGAACGTCTTTAATGACTAGTAGAATTAGATGGAGTGAGTCTGAAGGTCTGTTATCTCTCTTTGTGTCTCCTGCAGGTTTCGGCTGGACATCTATCGCTGCCTGGCGAGTCCATCACTCATCATGCTGACAGAGGAGGACCCTATTCTCCGAGCATTCGAGCTCAGCTCTGACCTCAAGGAGCTCAGCCTGGTTGAGGTGGAGTTCAGGTACAGAGAAAGTTTACAAAATGAACGTACGACAGAAAACTGGGCGTACGGTCATTTCCATGCAAAGCTCAGCATTTATCAATGTGGACGTGAACCGAGGCTGTGATCAAATCCAACCTTAAGTCTCACCTCGTGTACACATGTTTTTAGCTCATGTGGCTGTCGGCCAGGCCAAATGAGCTTATGCGATCACGCGTCGTCTATCCGTCGTCCTCCATCCACAATTTACAAAAATCCCTACTCCTCCTACAGGATTGATCGGATTTTGATCAAACTCACATATAGTGTTCCTCGGGTGAATGTGCATAAAAGTTGTCAAGACGGTGGCGCCACCTGTCATATTTACGATTTTATGGGTGACTCGTCACATTAAACACAACTCTTCGTAAACTGCTAGGACGTTTTCACTGAAACTCACCCAGAAGATTCTAAAGACATATTCCAACGAGAATTGTTCACCAGGTGGCACCACCTACTATGGATGAGGTTGCAGAGGGGTCACGTGCAATTTCACAAAAATCGCTACTCCTCCTACAGGAGTGATCATATTTTAATTAAACTCGCACACAATGTTCCCCAGGTTGGTGTGTATAAAAGTTGTCAAGATGTTGGCACCACCTGTCATATTTACGATTTTATGAGCGTTTGACATTTTTGGGTGACAGATTAAACACGATTCTTCGTAAACTGCGAGGGTGTTTTCACTGAAACTCACCCAGAAGACTCTTAAGACATATTCCAACAAGAATTGTTCACCAGGTGGCACCACTTACTATGGATGAGGTTGCAGAGGGGTCATATGCAATTTCACGAAAATCGCTACTCCTCCTACAGGAGCAGAGGTGGACAAAGTACCCAACTTCATTACTTTGACTTAATTACAGATCCCACTGCTCAAATGTTACTCCAATACAAGTGAAAGATATACGGTCAATTTTTTACTTAAGTTAAAGTACTGAAGTACCTGCTTTTAAAAATACTTAAGTATAAAAAGTAAATTTTCTGTCAACGTATCGTTGTATTATTGCCACAACGCTTACAAAACCTAATGCCGTTACCAAAGACAGAAATGTGAATTCACAAAATGAATGCATGCTGTGCCGTCATGGTGGTTTAACATTAAGCTAGCTAGTCAGTGAAGCTCCACTTGACATGCTAGCAAACTCTTTTCAAACTCGAAATCATATTGGGTAGCTAACGCTACTAGAAAAGAAAGATTTCTACATTCTGTTTATTTGGCAATATTATGCTAAAACGTATTTCTGAAAGGACTTCAGATAAGTTAACGTTATTCATGTTAGCATAACTCCGTTTTTACATGCTAACTAACAACGTCCAAGTTAACTAGCTATGTGTTAACGTTAGCCATGGACAAGGCGATGACAACTTGGCGGGCAAATCCATAGAAAGTCATTTTACTAACCAGACTGCATAGCTATTGCAACATTATCGCTAGCTCTAAAAGCACAGGCAACTTTGTTGCAAGCTTTCTCTTGGAATAAAACGTTTATATACCTCAATATGCTTCCCCAGGTTGGATGTTGAGTTTTTGTAGGCTGTGATGTGGTTTGTTTTCAGCAAACAAAGCAAACATTTAAAACGAAACAAATCTTTAATCCTTTCAGAAAACTGAAATATGGTTCCTGGGCGTTGGGTGCGTGCGTTTCCCAGAAGAACCGCCTCCTTCCATTCTGCCATCAACTGATCGTGTGAAATAATGCTGCTGAGAACTCATTGAACTTGATTTTATACAGTCTGTGGACGTGATGTGACCCTAGTGATTACTGATCGGCTGTCTCAGTGTCACCTGCGAAAAAAACAACCACATTTTAGAAAAGAAAAAAACATCTTCTTTCAAAGCTGCTTCATAGTAACGAGTAACGAGGATCTTGATAGAGTGAAACATACGATATTTGACTTTCAAATGTAGTGAAGTTAAAGTCAGACGTTTCCAAAAAAAATAATACTCAAGTAAAGTACAGATACTCAAAAAGTGTACTTAAGTACAGTACTCAAGTAAATGTACTTCGTTACTGTCCACCTCTGTACAGGAGTGATCAGATTTCAAACTCACACACGACAGCAGTGGCCGGGACGAGCTCCAGCGTCATTGAGGCTGTTTTTGGTTAAGTCAGTGTGGACATGTGGTGTGGTGCAGCGCAGTAAAACTGCCTGAGTAGAGGATCGTTATTAGACCGTATGTTCTGACTGGAACCTCAACTTATGCAACCATGTATTCATCACTTGAAAATATGTAGCGTATGGAAAATATTACATTTCCTAAAGGTCTGCATCAACTGTGTGTCATACTGTATATCTCTAACATCGGCTAAACGGGTATTTCCAAATTGTTTGCAGTTAACGGCGTTAAGTCATTTTGGCATAAGATTAATTCATTTCATTTTGAGATAGCCGACTTGCTAGGCTCGGCTACTGGTGATATAATTACAAATAAAACGAAGCAGGGCGGCATGGTGGTGTAGTGGTTAGCGCTGTCGCCTCACAGCAAGAAGGTCCGGGTTCGAGCCCCGTGGCCGGCGAGGGCTTTTCTGTGTGGAGTTTGCATGTTCTCCCCGTGTCCGCATGGGTTTCCTCCGGGTGCTCCGGTTTCCCCCACAGTCCAAAGACATGCAGGTTAGGTTAACTGGTGACTCTAAGGCTACATCCACACAACAACGGCAGCGAGATGTTATTTAAAAATATATCGCGTCCACATGGGCAACGATCAGTAAAATATCAGGTCCATATGGCAATGCAACGCTTGCTGAAAACGATGCAATACACATGCCACACCTGTAGGGGCGCTGTAAGACGGTCCCTTCGGAGACACCAGAACAATAGAAGAAATAAGGACGCATGCGCATAAACTATTATGCGCGAGACTTCATATTAGCCACAAAGTCAGGAAAATCTGTTCGTAAAATTACATTATAATGACCAAATACAATGAAAAGTATTTTTCCAGTCTCACCTGTGAAAGATAATCCCATGTGATCTCGTTTGGACGGTAAACCTGTTGGTACAGTTAAACGCAGCACATGAATGAGGCATCTTTATTCTCCGCTTTGACCCATCCAATATGGCGGCGAGGATGACGTATGATTCTACGCGGAAGGCGGCGTCTTTAATGGTCCGGAATAAATTGAATGCTACACGTTGATGGATTAATTTGTTCTTCTACGCCCTTTTTGAGGAATGTATTGTAGGACTTAAACCAACATCTGAAGAGGTGAGATCGCTCCTTTTTTCCCCTATTTTTGCTGGCGGGATTGACTCTGCCCTAAGGGCTATTCTCTCTCTCTCTCTCTCTCTCTCTCTCTCTCTCTCTCTCTCTCTCTCACTTTGCACCATTACACAATAAATATTCACAGTGAAAATATTTTGTAAGCGCGTTTCATGAACCAAGTTATAGGATTTGTTGACAACTCGCATCGAGTTCGTTACACTTCTACCCAGCATGAAACACTGACAGTCATGTGGTTGTGACGTCATCGTAAACAAATCCGTTCTTCTCATCCAGACGACTTCGCAACGGCAACGTTGCCAGATCTTTCCACTCTGGGACCCGTTCTCAAAAGATTGCGTTTTGGGGCACCCAAAACGCCGGTGCCGTGTGGACGCCAGGCCTAAACGATAAACAATTGTATCGGATTCACCTGAATCCGTTGCCATGTGGACAGGGCCTAAATTGAGCGTAGGTGTGAATGTGAGTGTGAATGGTTATCTGTGTCTATGTGTCAGCCCTGTGATGACCTGGCGACTTGTCCAGGGTGTACCCCGCCTTTCGCCCGTAGTCAGCTGGGATAGGCTCCAGCTTGCCTGCGACCCTGTAGAACAGGATAAAGCGACTACAGATAATGAGATGAGATGAGATAAAACGAAGCAGTTAAAAGTAATTTCTTGGTACAACCCCGATTCCAAAAAAGTTGGGACAAAGTGCTAAAAACGGAATGCAATGATGTGGAAGTTTCAAAATTCCATATTTTATTCAGAACAGAACATAGATGACATATCAAATGTTTAAACTGAGAAAATTTATCATTTAAAGAGAAAAATTAGGTGATTTTAAATTTCATGACAACAACACGTCTCAAAAAAGTTGGGACAAGGCCATGTTTCCCACTGTGAGACATCCCCTTTTCTCTTTACAACAGTCTGTAAACGTCTGGGGACTGAGGAGACAAGTTGCTCAAGTTTAGGGATCGGAATGTTAACCCATTCTTGTCTAATGCCGCTTTTCCACTACCAACGCGGCTGAGTTGGGCTGAGCTGTGCCGTGCTGAGTCGAGCTGAGCGGGGCTGTTGGAGTTGCATTTCGACTACAACCACGCTGAACCGTGCTGGCTGGAAGTGGGTGGACACATTGGGTGGAGTTAGCGAAAGTGGGTGGACGTCAGGTGATGTCGTTAAGCAGCGCAAACAGTGACATCAGTGAGCTTTTAAGCGGTAGTCTCACGACCCGGATAGTAAACAATAAACATGGAGGACATGGAGTCGTTAGTGTTGCTGGTCTTGGTGCTGTGGCTTGTTGTCACCGACAACGCGAACAGATACTGGCAAGAGCGTATAGATGAGGCGAGGCGCATAAGGCTTCAGAAATTCTCGTAATTCGTAATTCTTCTCCTTCCGGGTTTACGGTGTTTACAGATCCCAGCGTGCTCGCGGGGCGTGTGTGGGCATGTGAGGACACTCCTCCTCACCAATCAGTGCACAGGGGAGTGTCTGCTCACGCCCCTAGCCCCACTCGGCTCGGTTTGGCTCGCTTCAGCCCCACTCCAAAACGGTGCGAGTTTTAGGGGCTAAGCAGGGCTGAAGCGAGCTGAGTCGTGCTGTTTTTTGGTAGTCGAAACGCGAGCCGTGTCGGGCTGAAGTGAGCTGAAAAAGGGTAGTGGAAAAGGGCCATAATGTAGGATTCTAGTTGCTCGACTGTCTTAGGTCTTTTTTGTCGTATCTTCCGTTTTATGATGCGCCAAATGTTTTCTATGGGTGAAAGATCTGGACTGCAGTGTCACACGGAGCTCTTGATGCACCAGCGTGAGACGTTATAAAATGCACTACACACATACATACTGATACATTTCATGTTGCTATCGCTAATTTCAGCCATCTAACTTTGTGGGTGCACACACAAGTTATTTGTAGTGATAGTTTTCTGTAACAAAAGTACCTCGTAGCTATTGTAAATGACAACATACACACAGAAATGCATTTAACATTTTTTAGTTACTTATTTTAGCATGGTGAGTCGGAGCCTCGCGTTGTTTGTCTGTCTGTTCCATCCTGCAGTATTTCCTGGTTGCAAAGGACCGGAACATTGGAGACCGGGCTGGCTTTGTAGGGCCAGTCTCGTTAATGACCACAAGCTTGTGCTGATGGTCTAATGGGTTCCTCCAATTACCATCAATTAATGGAAAAATGAATTGTTGTGAATACATAATGTTGTTGTATTGGGAACGGATGTCTTGGATGATAATTATGTAACATTTTGTAGTTTGTGAAACCTGACATTGTATGTAAATGGTGGTAAATGGGTTTTTTGTCGGTGTAAGACCGGCTTGGTTTATTTTAGGGGGTGGGACTGGGAACTATTTAAGCCCTCTGAAGAGAGGTAATCTGTCTGGGTTTTTTCTGGTATTCAGTCTGGGTTGTAGCCCTGTCCCGTGCTGTGTAAGCTCTTCAGACTGGAACTTTTTTCTGCTTTTCTTGTAAATACACTTTTTTTTTGTTTATTTTGTGAAATTCATAGGCCTATTTTATTTTGTTTAAAAGTTTGAACACTATTTTTCCCATTCTTATTATTTTATTTTGTTCACTTTGGGGAAAAACGGACTGAAAATAAACACCTTTTTCTGCACCGAAGTTGCACTCCTTGGCTGTGTCATCATTTTGTCATCGAACCCACGTGACATGCAGGCTGGCCAGTTCAGTACCCGGACCCTTCTTCTACGCAGCCATGATGCTGTAATTGATGCAGTATGTGGTTTGGCATTGTCATGTTGGAAAATGCAAGGTCTTCCCTGAAAGAGACGTCGTCTGGATGGGAGCATATGTTGCTCTAGAACCTGGATATACCTTTCAGCATTGATGGTGTCTTTCCAGATGTGTAAGCTGCCCATGCCACACGCACTAATGCAACCCCATACCATCAGAGATGCAGGCTTCTGAATTGAGCGCTGATAACAACTTGGGTCGTCCTTCTCCTCTTTAGTCCGAATGACACGGCGTCCCTGATTTCCATAAAGAACTTCAAATTTTGATTCGTCTGACCACAGAACAGTTTTCCACTTTGCCACAGTCCATTTTAAATGAGTCTTGGCCCAGAGAAGACGTCTGCGCTTCTGGATCATGTTTAGATACGGCTTCTTCTTTGAACTACAGAGTTTTAGCTGGCAACGGCGGATGGCATGGTGAATTGTGTTCACAGGTAATGTTCTCTGGAAATATTCCTGAGCCCATTTTGTGATTTCCAATACAGAAGGATGCCTGTATGTGATGCAGTGCCGTCTAAGGGCCCGAAGATCACGGGCACCCAGTATGGTTTTCCGGCCTTGACCCTTACGCACAGAGATTCTTCCAGATTCTCTGAATCTTTTGATGATATTATGCACTGTAGATGATGATATGTTCAAACTCTTTGCAATTTTACACTGTCGAACTCCTTTCTGATATTGCTCCACTATTTGTCGGCGCAGAATTAGGGGGATTGGTGATCCTCTTCCCATCTTTACTTCTGAGAGCCGCTGCCACTCCAAGATGCTCTTTTTATACCCAGTCATGTTAATGACCGATTGCCAATTGACCTAATGAGTTGCAATTTGGTCCTCCAGCTGTTCCTTTTTTGTACCTTTAACTTTTCCAGCCTCTTATTGCCCCTGTCCCAACTTTTTTGAGATGTGTTGCTGTTATGAAATTTCAAATGAGCCAATATTTGGCATGAAATTTCAAAATGTCTCACTTTCGACATTTGATATGTTGTCTATGTTCTATTGTGAATACAATATCAGGTTTTGAAATTTGTAAATTATTGCATTCCGTTTTTATTTACAATTTGTACTTTGTCCCAACTTTTTTGGAATCGGGGTTGTAGGTTCAACGATTTGCAGAGTGGTAGGTTCGATGGTTATTCAGTCGTCTGTTTAAACAAGAGCTTTGCCTGTCATCAAATCTCACCAATAGCACATCTGGTTTTGTTAGAAGACCTCTACACATCTGTAAGACACAACAGGGTATTTTGGGAAGGCAAGGATTTTTTTTTTTATGGAGAGTGACAAGAGATTTTTAAGTCGTTTTCATTTCCCAAGGCATCCAGGGTGGTGGTGGGACAGCGTGGGAAGCAGAGGACACATGCTCGCGCTCTCTCTCTCTCTCTCTCTCTCTCTCTCTCTCTCAGCTTGTGTTTGTCGCTCTGTGGGGTAGTTCCAGGCTGGTTTATCTAGCTGAAGGCTGAACACCACAGGTGTCTGGATCTGACTGATCTGAAACATCATTAAAATGAGGAAATAGAGGAACTCCACAACCGGATCATTTTTGGTCGCGAGTTTGAGATCTGACCATTTTTTTCTTCACTTAGCCTACATGTAAAGATTTGGGATCTTTAACAGTTATTCCATGAAAACGAGTCGTACATGAGCTGATAGCAGCTATAATCCATGTACAACCAGAATGAGTGGAATAACTGTTTTATTCTATCCACATTCACTGGATTTTGAGAAACAGTATTTTTGTTTTTATTATTTTTGCAAAAACGATAAATAAAAACTTTATATAAAACGTCCGACAAAATCATTTCCGCTTGGAATGTAAACAAACCGGCAAAATGACAGGAGCAATTTGTGAAAAATGCGATAATAATAATTCTTGAAAAATAAAAGCGATACGTTCTTACTATCAAATACTTTCATTCCATATTTTGTTGCTTTTTTTTTGTATTTTCGGGGTTTTGTTTTTGAATAGAGTTTTCATTTCGTCCTCGGTTGGTTCAGCAATACGCACCGCCATTTTGTTTTTCTCTGCTCATGGCATATGAGCTGATAGTCTAGTAGTAGAGTAGCCAATCAGAGTGCACGATTGCTCATATCCAGTGATTGTGGATAGAATAATAGCCTATTAACTGAAATATTCCTTTCATTAAAAATGTAAAAGTTAATAACAAATATGCATTTCCTTAACTTAAACTTTTATGAGCATTTGTACTGCCTCCATTTGTTTTTCTTTTCTCTATCTTTCAGCAGCCTTTAAAAAGAGAGCTCTGAATTCTAGTTAAATCTATTTGTTCAGTCAATCACACAACAGCTCTTTCACATTTTAGATCTGTTTTTGTGTTTTCGCGGTATAGTGTGTTACTTCCACCTAGGGTGAAGTCACGTGAATTTCTACGGTTTTATGCTATACAGTAGTAAACAAAGCAGTTACAGCTCAGAAAAACTGAGCTTACTCAGCCTGATAATAATCATATTTAAATTTGTATTGCGATTTATCATCGCATTATTTAACAGTTATTCCAGGAAATCGAGTTGTACGTGTGCTGATAGCGGCTATAAGCCATGTACAACAAGATTGAGTGGAATAACTGTTTTATTCTATCCGCATTCACTGGATTTTGAGAAACGGAGCATTTTTATTTTTTTTTATTTTTTGCAAGTTCGATAAATAAAAACTTTATACAAAACGTCTGACAAAATCATTTCCGCTTAGAATGTAAACAAACTGGCGAAATGACGGGAGCAATTTGTGAAAAATGCGATAATAATGCAGTAATTCTTGAAAAATAAAATAAAGATATGTTCTTACCATCAAATACTTTCATTCCATATTTTGTTGCTTTTTTTTGTATTTTGGGGGTTTTGTTTTCGAGTAGAGTTTTTATTTCGTCCTCGGTTGGTTCAGCAACATGCTCCACCATTTTGTTTTTCTCTACTCATGGTATATGAGCGGGCGGCATGGTGGTGTAGTGGTTAGCGCTGTCGCCTCACAGCAAGAAGGTCCTGGGTTCAGCCCTGTGATGACCTGGCGACTTGTCCAGGGTGTACCCCGCCTTTCGCCCATAGTCAGCTGGGATAGGCTCCAGCTTGCCTGCGACCCTGTAGAAGGATAAAGCGGCTAGAGATAATGAGATGAGATGAGATGAGATGGTATATGAGCTGATAGTCTAGTAGTAGAGTAGCCAATCAGAGCACACGATTGCTCATATCCACTGAATGTGGAAAGAATAAAAGCGATTGTATTGCACTAATGTTACATACCGGATAGGCTATAGGCTATACGTATCACTGATGTATTTATAACTGTATTTTGAGGGCGGAGAAGTTTCTCTTCTTGACAGTATTACGCATCTCCATGTTGGAAAGTCTAGGGGCGTGGCCTCTCAACCAAGAATATTTTGGGGTGTGATTATGTAAATTCTTACACTTTAACTGGCGAGATGCGAGCATTTCATGAATCACACGTGAACCCTCATTTGTATGATGGTTTCTGCACTGTTTTCTGTTTTAGATTGATAAACAAGGGTCAATGAGACTATGATTTTATCTCAGTAAGTTCCGAATGTACACGAGTCTCAGTACAAGGCTGGCCAGGCATACTGTAAAATAATCAACTCCTGAATGATGTTACGCTATTGATTATTTTCCAATAATAGCATGTCTTGAAGTGTGTATTATACCACAGCAATTTGCCAACACAAACAGTTTTGTATTTATTAAAAAGAATGATGTGTTGTACTTTATAGTTGACGTTGTAGGACGTCCAGGAAATAAGTTATCGCTTCCTGATATCATTTATTAGCTCATCTGTCCATAAGGCCGATGAGCTGTTGCTATAGCGTGGCGTCCGTCATCCACAATTCAGTTAAATCGTATCTCCCCCATCACGGATTTCCATTCCGATTGTTTTGTTTGAAAGAACTCGCCACTCCGCACAAAATTTTGGTCTTTGTTTTGTCAATTTTTTTGCTAATGAGTTACTAGTTAGGACAAATTAACAAATTTTCCAGGCCTCTTGCTAGAATTGTATCTCCTCTCTGATTTCCCATCCGCTTCCAGTTCTGATCGATGTTTTGGGTTGATCTTCCCATGAGGAACAAAACTTGGTCGTTTGTTTGTTTATTTTCCTGTTGTCAGCAATTTGTTTACAACTTTGTTTATTTTCAGTTAAATTGTGTCTCCTCCGTCTTTCAGTTCTCAATGGATTTCAGTTCTGATTGTTTTATTTGAAAGAACTCGACCTTCTGAACAACACTTGCTCATTGTATTGTCAAATTTTTGCGAACAAATTAGTAATCAGGTCAACTTAACACATTTTCTTTTGACTAGAATTGTATCTCCTCTCATTTATCATGCGATTTCAGTTCTGATCGATGTTTTGGGTCGATCTTCCCTCGGGGAACAAAATTTAGTCCTTTGTTGAGGTTCCTGTTGTAAACAGTTTGTCGTGGAGGTTGGTCCTCTCTCACATTGTCATATTTCAGTCCTGTTTGATGGTTTGGTCGTCATGGTTGTTCTGATGGCAGGCCAGATGAGCGACTATATCCTTGACGTTCTGGTGTTGTGATATCAAGTGCATGATATTTGTCGCCATGGGAACCACGAAAGAAAGGAGGAATCTAAACAAGGACAATGACAAAAAGTCATTTCCTAACCAGCCTCTCTTTTGTCTTGCTCTTGAAGTTAATAACATTAAACATTACAGCAGTGGGTTTTTTGTTTTTTTTTTAAGAAAAAAAAAGCACCTAACAAGAAGCATTCAACATTTGTCAAACACAAGAGAGAGATTCAGAGAGAGAGAATCAGCTAATTGTTGCAGTCTCATCTCATCTCATTATCTCTAGCCACTTTATCCTGTTCTACAGGGTCGCAGGCAAGCTGGAGCCTATCCCAGCTGACTACAGGCGAGAGGCGGGGTACACCCTGGACAAGTCACCAGGTCATCACAGGGCTGACACATAGACACAGACAACCATTCCCACTCACATTCACACCTACGCTCAATTTAGAGTCACCAGTTAACCTAACCTGCATGTCTTTGGACTGTGGGGGAAACCGGAGCACCCAGAGGAAACCCACACGGACACGGGGAGAACATGCAAACTCCGCACAGAAAGGCCCTCGCCGGCCACGGGGCTCGAACCCGGACCTTCTTGCTGTGAGGCGACAGCGCTAACCACTACACCACCATGCTGCCCCTAATTGTTGCAGTTATATATGGAATAATTTATGATGAGAATGATATCCTGTCATCATATCAATCACCTCAACATCACAATCACCATCATACTTCATCACGTCGAATACATGTCCTCATTACCTCATCACGTCCTCACGCCTGATGCTGAGACTAGACCAGAATCTCGACCCTGTTAAACAGCAGAAGAAATCAGATGTTAGATCTTCAACCTAACTGATATATCGAGTTACTTCCAGGCCAGTTCCTGTTAACAATGCTGCATAGCAGGTAGTTAAAGTCTTTAGCATTTTTCACATTAAACGAGCTGTAGTAGTCATTTTAGCTTGAATGCCAAAGTCTGCTGTCATTCGGTGTCCACAGAGCATGAATGAAAAAAAAAAGACTTCTCAATTCACTGCATTGCTGAACCAAAACCCAACAGTCCAACATGTATGCTAGGTCCAAGCACGTAACCAGCACGACTCGGCTTATCAAACCAGCACTAAGCAGTGTTCCACAGACTTCAGGACATTTTCCTTCCTTTTGTTTGGGCCACAGGACTGATTATGAAGAACTAGCCAAGCAGTGCAAGATGTTTGCCAAGGACCTTTTAGCCCAAGCACGAAACTCACGTGAGCTCGAAGTCATCCTGAACCACACGGGCAACGAGGATCATGTGGATAAGAGAGGACTGCTGGAGGAGCGCATGAACCTCAGCCGACTCAAACTCGCCATCAAATACAACCAGAAAGAGGTAAGAAGGCACAAGTGATGAGGAGATAGTCTAACTATTGCTTACAGTTTTGGTCAGAAGTTTACATGCCGTGACATGAATGTCATCTTGGATATGAATGTCATGGTGATATTTGGGCTTTCAGTCATTTGAACTGTTCTTTTTCTGTGGCAGAATGATTGCACAGCATACAGCTTTAATTTAAAAAACACTAGAATTTGGTGCACAAGTTTTAATTTTCTTTGGGTTTTCTGAAATTATACATACAGGGTCAAAAGTGTATATACAGCACACCTAATATTTGGGTAAAATGTTTCTTCGCAAGCTTCACCTTGACCAAACATTTTTGTTTACCATGAACAAGCTTCTGGCAGAATTCTGTTTGGATATTTCATGACTCTTCATGGTAGAATTGGTAGAGTTCAATTAAATTTGTTTGTTTTCTTGGCATGGACTCAACTTATAAGCACGGTCCATATATTTTCAACAGGGTTGAAGTCAGGACTTGTTTTAAGCTTAATGTTAGCCTGCTTTATCCTCCACAACCAGCTCTGATGCGTGTTTGGGTTCATTGTCCTGTTGGAACTCCCAAGTCATGTTCAAGTTTCTGATGGTTTATGCTGAAGAATTCTGAGGTAGTCCTCCTTCTTCATTATTCCATCCACTTTGTGCAATGAACCAGTTCCACTGGCAGCAAAACAGCCCCAGAGCATGATGATCCTACCACCACCACCAGCTGGTACAGTGTCCCTCTGTACATGGTGGTCATTGTGGCCAAACAACTCAACCTTGGTCTCATCTGACCATACATCTATCCTCCAGAAGGCTTTTTCTTTGTCCGTGTGGTCAGCTTCAAACTTTTGTTAAGCTTGAAGGTGTCAATTTTGGAGCAGGGGGTTATTTCTTGGATAGCAGCCTCTTAATCCATGGTGATCTGAACTGTAGACAGTGATCCATCAGCTTCCAGTTCATGGCAAGGCTGTGCCATGGTGGTTCCCAGGTTGTTCCTGACCATCCAAACCAATTTCCTTTTAGCCGAGGGTGACAGTTTGGGTTTTTTTGAAGCAAAGTGGCTTGGTAAAGTGACTACACCTCACACTAACTTGGATACAATTGTTTGAACTGATCTTGGAATTTGCAGTTGTTTAGAAATGGCTCCAGGAGACGTTCCAGAGTTGTGTATATCTGTGATCCTCTTTCTCAGACCTGCACTGAGCTCCTTGGACTTTCCCATTGTATTGTGTTGGTCAATCCAATGAGTGTTGTAAACAAGCCCTTTTTATGAAGGCACAGGGAGGCTACCAGCTGTAGTCAATCATGATCACTAACAGGAAGTTAAGAGACCTCGGGCTTGGCAAAATAAGAGACATTTTGGAAGTTTCAGCACCTCTGAATTAATAGTCTAAATGAGAGTATGTAAATTTTTGACCCTGTATGTATAATTTTGACCCTGTGTTGATTTCAGAAAACCCAAAGAAAATTAAAACTTGTGCACCAAATTCTAGTGTTTTTTTTTTTATTAAAGCTGTATGCTGTACAATCATTCTGCCACAGAAAAAGAACAGTTCAAATAAATTACTGAAAGCCCAAATATCGCCATGACCTTCATATCCAAGATGACATTCATGCCACTGTATGTAAACTTCTGACCACAACTGTATATCCAGTACTAGCTTACCTGTATTGCCTACATCATGGTACAGTAGTTCACGTTGAGTTGAGTTGTATAGTCAGTCATATAAGCTTTAAAGGAGCAGTCAGTAATGTTTAGAGCACTCTGCTGCCTGTGAAAGGAATTGCAATTGTAACAAGTGTTGCCAGGCAAAACAAACCTCGCCCGGCTTTTCCTGTGACCTTGACCTTCACCTTGACCCAATTACCCCCAAAATTTAATCATTTTATGGACCATTGCCCACCTACCCTGAAAATTTGAAGTAAATCAGTGCAGCCGTCTAGATGCTAGATTGTTAACAGACAGACACACACACAAACAAACCACACTAATTACAATACCTCACCCCGCTGACTCCGTCGCGGGCAAGGTAATAAAAACACTATCCTACTGAGGTTAACGTCCAGCTGAGCCAACATCTGGACTTGCCTTTCAAGGGAAAGTAGGAAGATCTGACTCGTGCTGTTTTGGCGAGGAGCGGAGCTTATTTCTGGGCCAGAAAAATGCAAACAGAAGCCTGAAATGAGCATGACAGTATTACAAATTACGTTTTTAAAGCATTTCTGAAACTATATGATTATTACACATCAAGAAACATTTGAGATCACACACAGGAAGCTACAGTACATCATTTTAAATCGGAGCTTTAAAGCAATTTTATACATTATTTTTTATGTTTTTTTATTTTCTATGTTTCTGTTTGTATTATTGCGACTGTTATTCAAGCGCCTTCGTGCAATGGCGTACAATGTAGATTAAAAATATATATATATTATGGAGCTGAGGTAGGGGGTAATATTCCAAGAAAAAAGAAAAGAAAAACTCAGATTTTCTGAGATTAAAGTTGTAAATTTACAAGGAAAAACTAGGATATTTTCTGAGATTGTAAAGTCATAAATTTGCAAGAAGAAAATGAACAAATTTATGGGAAAAGTCACAAATTTACGAGAAGCAAAACTCGGAAAAATAGTGATTTATTTATTTATTTATTTATTTATTTAGGTCAAGGAACTACGTGGACTACAAAGACTGTATTTCCTATCACTCTGTTTCTTTCAGAGTAACATTTAGGCAGATGAGAAGAACCGATGCACTGAAATAAAAAAAAACTGCTCTTGCATGATAATCATATATTTTTAAACAGCTAAGACAAAGAAAGGACATGGATAAACAAAGCTGGGGTGGGTTTCCCAAAAGCCTCTTAACGCTAAGAGCATCTTAACGAGGAGAGTGTTCATTGTGATGCTCGCGCTACCATTTAACGATGATCTTTGTGTTACGATGCGTTTGGGAAACCCACCCCTGTTCGGTTTGCACCACTGAGCTCGATATAAAATCTGGAGAGCTCATAGACTCGTCAGAGTGAAGCCATCTGGCCGCCATCTTACCACTCCCATCGCGGAGCAGAACGGGCATTTAGGCTACTGGAAGCTACAAAAATAAGTATTGATAGATAGTGTGTGATCATTGTAACCCGTGTGTGCACAGTGTCATTTGCGTGGACCCCCGATAGCATTTTATGATGGTTTGTAAAAGCGAAAGAAAAAAAAACAGAAAACCTGTCTCATCATCTTGTCTGTTTTTGCGGAAAACCTGACCTTGATATCTGGGACGAACACTGTGACTGGGTCAGATTTTCGATGGAAATGTCCCAGACTAGATCAAAGCCAAAGTCGAGACGTGGTTGATATTGAACGCGAGAGCTCAAGCTCAACGGCTCAAATTCAAAAAGAAAAATGAACGGAGTAAATTAACCTCAGGAGCGTAAATGAAAGAAGGACTATAGAATTAAGCAGAAATGGCAGTGAGGGATGGAAATAAAGAGATAGATATTATTAATCTAATTTGGTCAGTAGTTATTTTCATTGACCTCAGGCTAAGCACAATTGACAGTGTAGATCATCTACACACGTCACACCCACTTACACAGATTGACAAAATGACTGTGAGAATGAAGTGAAAATGGCAAATAACATGAGAAAATAATCCTGTTTCAACAACTGTCCTAAACAGAAAGGAAGTATCATACAGTCTTTGTGTTGGTATAACAATAAAAAAAATTTAAAAATAGAAGGGAAAATGAAATATATGAAAGAGAAAGATACACTGTATAAGAGAAAAACTGAAATCATCGCCGTTGAAATAATTATAGTAGTAAAAGAGCCGTTCAAAAAAAATGATCAGAGACTGAACTGGAAAAGGGAAAAAAAAACAATAACAGTGAAGCGGAGCGCTATAAAGATATGGAAGGAATGGGGTGAAGTTGAGAAAATAAGAAGAGGGAATGAAAGAGGAAAAAAGTCACGACATACTTTTCTTGGGACAAATTTGATCATATACAGTGGTGCTTGAAAGTTTGTGAACCCTTTAGAATTTTCTATATTTCTGCATAAATATGACGTAAAACATCATCAGATTTTCACACAAGTCCTAAAAGTAGATAAAGAGAACCCAGTTAAACAAATGAGACAAAAATATCATACTTGGTCATTTATTTATTGAGGAAAATGATCCAATATTACATATCTGTGAGTGGCAAAAGTATGTGAACCTCTAGGATTAGCAGTTCATTTGAAGGTGAAATTAGAGTCAGGTGTTTTCAATCAATGGGATGATAATCAGGTGTGAGTGGGCACCCTGTTTTATTTAAAGAACAGGGATCTATCAAAGTCTGATCTTCACAAAACATGTTTGTGGAAGTGTATCATGGCACGAACAAAGGAGATTTCTGAGGACCTCAGAAAAAGCATTGTTGATGCTCATCAGGCTGGAAAAGGTTACAAAACCATCTCTAAAGAGTTTGGACTCCACCAATCCACAGTCAGACAGATTGTGTACAAATGGAGGAAATTCAAGACTATTGTTACCCTCCCCAGGAGTGGTCAACCAACAAAGATCACTCCAAGAGCAAGGCGTGTAATAGTCAGCGAGGTCACAAAGGACCCCAGGGTAACTTCTAAGCAACTGAAGGCCTCTCTCACATTGGCTAATGTTAATGTTCATGAGTCCACCATCAGGAGAACACTGAACAACAATGGTGTGCATGGCAGGGTTGCAAGGAGAAAGCCACTGCTCTCCAAAAAGAACATTGCTGCTCATCTGCAGTTTGCTAAAGATCACGTGGACAAGCCAGAAGGCTATTGGAAAAATGTTTTGTGGACAGATGAGACCAAAATAGAACTTTTTGGTTTAAATGAGAAGTGTTATGTTTGGAGAAAGGAAAACACTGCATCCCAGCATAAGAACCTTATCCCATCTGTGAAACATGGTGGTGGTAATATCATGGTTTGGGCCTGTTTTGCTGCATCTGGGCCAGGACGGCTTGCCGTTATTGATGGAACAATGAATTCTAAATTATACCAGCGAATTCTAAAGGAAAATGTCAGGACATCTGTCCATGAACTGAATCTCAAGAGAAGGTGGGTCATGCAGCAAGACAACGACCCTAAGCACACAAGTCGTTCTACCAAAAATGGTTAAAGAAGAATAAAGTTAATGTTTTAGAATGGCCAAGTCAAAGTCCTGACCTTAATCCAATCGAAATGTTGTGGAAGGACCTGAAGCGAGCAGTTCATGTGAGGAAACCCACCGACATCCCAGAGTTGAAGCTGTTCTGTACGGAGGAATGGGCTAAAATTCCTCCAAGCCAGTGTGCAGGACTGATCAACAGTTACTGGAAACGTTTAGTTGCAGTTATTGCTGCACAAGGGGGTCACACCAGATACTGAAAACAAAGGTTCACATACTTTTGCCACTCACAGATATGTAATATTGGATCATTTTCCTCAATGAATAAATGACCAAGTATAATATTTTTGTCTCATTTGTTTAACTGGGTTCTCTTTATCTACTTTTAGGACTTGTGTGAAAATCTGATGATGTTTTAGGTCATATTTATGCAGAAATATAGAAAATTCTAAAGGGTTCATAAACTTTCAAGCACCACTGTATAACGGTTTAACACATAAACCAAATACACGCGATACTTGTGAGTGGTAAGATGGTGGCCAGATGGCGTCACTCATCTCTACAGTGGGAAATAGATGACTTGCAACCATGTGATCAAAATGTGCTATGTCATGAGCATCTGCCATAATGGTGGATATACAGCGCCTTGCTAAAGTATTCATCCCCCTTGGTGTTTGTCCTGTTTTGTTGCATTACAAGCTGGAATTAAAATGGATTTTTGGGGGGTTAGCACCATTTGATTTACACAACAGGCAAGGAGGCCAGGCAAGGAGGGCATTAATCAGAGATGCAACAAAGACACCAAAGATAACACTGAAGGAGCTGCAAAGATCCACAGTGGAGATAGGAGTATCTGTCCAAAGGACCACTTTAAGCCGTACACTCCACAGAGTGGGGCTTTATGGAAGAGTGGCCAGAAAAAAGCCATTGCTAAAGAAAACACATTTGGAGTTTGCCCAACAACATGTGGCAGACTCCCCAAACACATGGAAGAAGATTATCTGGTTAAATGAGACAAAAATTGAACTTTTTGGCCATCATGGGAAATGCCATGTGTGGCGCAAACCCAACACCCTGAGAACACCATTCCTACAGTGAAGCATGGTGGTGGCAGCATCATGCTGTGGGGATATTTTTCATCTGCAGGGACAGGGAAGCTGTTCAGGACTGAAGGAAAGATGGATGGCACTAAATACAGGGCAATTCTGGAGGAAAACCTGTTTGAGTCAGCCAGAGGTTTGAGACTGGGGCGAAGGTTCATGTTCCAGCAGGACAATGACCCTAAACATACTGCTAAAGCTACACTGGAGTGGTTTAAAGGGAAACATTTAAATGTCTTGGAATGGCCTAATCAAAGTCCAGACCTCAATCCAACTGAGAATCTGTGGCATAACTTGAAGATTGCTGTACACCAACGCAACCCATCTAACTTGAAGGAGTTGGAGCAGTTTTGCCTTGAGGAATGGGCAACAATCCCAGTGGCTAGATGTGCTAAGCTAATAGAGACATACCCCAAGAGACTTGCAGCTGTAATTGTAGCAAAAGGTGGCTCTACAAAGTATTGACTTTGAGGGGGGTGAATACCTATGCACACTACAGATTTCTGTTTTTTCATCTTAATTATTGTTTGTGTAACAATAAAAAAACAATGTGCACCTTTAAAATGGTAGGCATGTTGTGTGAATCAAATGGTGCTAACCCTCCAAAATCCATTTTAATACCGGCTTGTAATGCGACAAAACAAGACAAACACTAAGGAGGATGAATACTTTTGCAAGGCACCGTACAAAGCAGCTAGGATGGAGGCCACTGAAAGCATGTCTGTAAACAATGCTGAATTTTCTCAGTATTACTATGATTTGAACGATTGAGCGAAGATTCGATACAAAGAGAAGATAGATACAGTGGTGCTTGAAAGTTTGTGAACCCTTTAAAATTTTCTATATTTCTGCATAAATATGACCTAAAACATCAGATTTTCACACAAGTCCTAAAAGTAGATAAAGAGAACCCAGTTAAACAAATGAGACAAAAATATTATACTTGGTCATTTATTTATTGAGGAAAATGTTCCAATATTACATATCTGTGAGTGGCAAAAGTATGTGAACCTTTGCTTTCAGTATCTGGTGTGACCCCCTTGTGCAGCAATAACTGCAGCTAAACATTTCCGGTAACTGTTGATCAGTCCTGCACACCGGCTTGGAGGAATTTTAGCCCATTCCTCCGTACAGAACAGTTTCAACTCTGGGATGTTGGTGGGTTTCCTCACATGAACTGCTCGCTTCAGATCCTTCCACAACATTTCGATTGGATTAAGGTCAGGACTTTAACTTGGCCATTCCAAAACATTAACTTTATTCTTCTTTAACCATTCTTTGGTAGAACGACTTGTGTGCTTAGGGTCGTTGTCTTGCTGCATGACCCACCTTCTCTTGAGATTCAGTTCATGGACAGATGTCCTGACATTTTCCTTTAGAATTTACTGGTATAATTCAGAATTCATTGTTCCATCAATGATGGCAAGCCATCCTGGCCCAGATGCAGCAAAACAGGCCCAAACCATGATACTACCACCACCATGTTTCACAGATGGGATAAGGTTCTTATGCTGGAATGCAGTGTTTTCCTTTCTCCAAATATAACACTTCTCATTGAAAGAAAAAAGTTCTATTTTGGTCTCATCCGTCCACAAAACATTCTTCCAATTGCCTTCTGGCTTGTCCACGTGATCTTTAGCAAACTGCAGATGAGCAGCAATGTTCTTTTTGGAGAGCAGTGGCTTTCTCCTTGCAACCCTGCCATGCACACCATTGTTGTTCAGTGTTCTCCTGGTGGTGGACTCATGACCATTAACATTAGCCAATTACCTGGGGAGGGTAACAATGGTCTTGAATTTCCTCCATTTGTACACAATCTGTTTGACTGTGGATTGGTGGAGACCAAACTCTTTAGAGATGGTTTTGTAACCTTTTCCAGCCTGATGAGCGTCAGCAACACTTTTTCTGAGGTCCTCAGAAATCTCCTTTAAATCTCTGTAGCGGTTCAGTGATCGTGGGTGGAGCACAGAGGACGGCAGGACAGAGATCAGGTTTGACAGGTCGTTTTATTTTCACACTTTTCAGCATAAGAATTATGTGTACTTTGCAGACACACACACACATTCAGTGTGAGGTTCAGCCAGCGCTCCTCTGCTCTCGCTCTCCCTCCTTAAGTAGGGCGCGGTCACTGGGAAGACACAAACACAGGTTAATTGCTCTCAGGTGTAGTGAAACTGCCACTCACCTTCCCTGACTCCGCCCTCCTGTCACAGACCAGCGCTAGGCGGCCGTCCGGCCTGCAGCCGACTCCCCCCCCCCCCCCCTTGGCGGGAGAGAAAGTCCGCCACGACCATCCGCACCCCCGGCCTGTGGACCACCTTGAAATTAAAGGGTTGGAGTGCCAGATACCAACAGGTGATCCACGCGTTGGCATCTTTCATGCGGTGGAGCCACTGGAGGGGCGCGTGGTCCGAACAGAGGGTGAAAGGGCGCCCCAGCAGGTAGTACCGGAGGGCGAGGACCGCGCACTTGATGGCCAGACACTCTTTCTCTATGGTGCTGTAGCGCCCCTCACGCACTGACAGCTTCCTGCTTATATACAGGACGGGGCGGTCCTCCCCCTCCACCTCCTGGGACAAAACGGCCCCCAGCCCTCTGTCCGACGCATTGGTCTGCAACATAAAGGGGAGAGAAAAGTCAGGGGAGTGTAGAAGTGGCCCCCCACACAGTGCAGCCTTTACCTCTGAAAAAGCCCGCTGGCATTGCTCCGTCCACTGGACCGGATCTGGTGCCCCCTTTTTAGTGAGATCAGTCAGCGGGCTGGTGACGTCCGAATAATTAGGTATAAACCTACGATAATAGCCAGCCAGCCCCAGGAACTGTCTCACCCCCTTTTTGGTCTTGGGCCTCGGGCAGGCCGCAATCGCTGCGGTCTTGTTAATTTGGGGACGCACCTGCCCGTTGCCCAAGTGGAAGCCCAGATACCGTACTTCCACCCGCCCAATCGCACACTTCTTTGGGTTGGCTGTGAGACCCGCTCGCCTCAGCGACCTAAGGACGGCCCTTAGATGTTCCAAGTGCCTCGGCCAGTCATTACTATATATAATGATGTCATCCAGATAGGCGGCCGCATAGGTGGCGTGGGGGCGGAGGACCTGATCCATCAGCCGCTGAAACGTAGCGGGCGCCCCAAACAGCCCAAACGGAAGTGTGACGAATTGGTGTAACCCAAACGGTGTGGAAAAGGCCGTTTTTTCTCGGGATAGTGGAGTCAAGGGGATCTGCCAATATCCCTTCGTCAAATCCAGTGTCGAATAAAAGCAAGCCATGCCTAGCCGATCGAGCAGCTCGTCAATACGAGGCATTGGGTACGCGTCAAATTTAGACACCGCGTTGACTTTCCTATAGTCCACACAGAACCGGACCGACCCGTCGGCCTTGGGAACCAAGACCACCGGGCTGCTCCAGTCACTGTGGGACTCCTCGACGATGCCCATTTCGAGCATGGTCTGAAGTTCTTCCCGAACCACCTTTTTTTTGTGTTCGGGTAGCCTGTAAGGGCGGCTACGCACTACCACCCCCGGGGGCATCTCGATGTGGTGCTCTATGAGGTTAGTGCGACCGGGCAGGGGCGAGAACACATCCGAAAACTCGGTCTGCAACTGGGCGACCTCTGTGAGTTGGGTCGGGGAGAGGTGGTCTCCACAGGGGACCGGAGGGGTACGTGATGCCAATCTCCCTTTTTGAACCTCCGGCCCCAGCTCCGCCTTCTCTGGAACCACCGACACCAACGCCACGGGGACCTCCTCATTCCAGAGTTTAAGCAGATTGAGGTGGTAAATCTGCAGCGCCCCACCCCTGTCCGTTCACCTCACCTCATAGTCGAAGTCCCCGACTCGCCGTGTGACCTCAAAGGGTCCTTGCCACTTGGTGATCAATTTGGAGCTCGACGTGGGCAGCAGTACGAGTACTTTATCTCCCGGAGTGAACTCTCTAAGGCGCGTACCCTTGTACAGGCGGGCTTGCCGTTCCTGGGCCTGCCGCAAATTCTCCTGAGTTAGGTGGGTGAGCGTGTGGAGTTTTGCGCGCAGGTCCATAACGTACTGAATTTCATTCTTGCTTTGTAAAGGTCCCTCCTCCCAATTTTCCCGCAGCACATCTAGGATGCCGCGCGGCTTATGCCCATATAATAATTCGAATGGGGAGAACCCCGTGGAGGCTTGGGGAACCTCTCGCACTGAGAACAGCAAGGGTTCGAGCCACTTATCCCAATTACGTGCGTCCTCACTTACGAATTTTTTAATGATATTTTTGAGGGTGCAGTTGAACCGTTCTACTAACCCGTCCGTTTGTGGGTGATACACGCTGGTGCGGATCGGCTTAATCCCCAATAACCCATACAGTTTGCGCAGTGTCCGTGACATAAACGTAGTGCCTTGATCAGTCAGAATCTCTTTCGGGATTCCAACTCGGGAGATGACGCGGAAGAGCGCCTCTGCAATACTGCGTGCTGAGATATTGCGCAGAGGCACTGCTTCCGGGTATCGCGTTGCATAGTCCACCAGAACTAATATAAAGCGGTACCCTCGTGCTGACCGATCTAATGGCCCGACGAGATCCATCCCAATTCTTTCAAACGGGGTCTCGATTAATGGAAGAGGGCGCAAAGGCACTTTTGGAATGGCCGCTGGATTTACTAACTGGCATTTGCGGCATGCTGTGCACCACCTACGGACATCGCCGCGAATCCCCGGCCAATAGAATCGGGCCATTATTCGGGCTAGTGTTTTATCCTGCCCTAAGTGTCCAGCCATGGGATTAAAGTGAGCCGCCTGGAATACCAATTCCCAGTGGCTCTTCGGAATTAAAAGCTGCGTGACACGCTCTTTCGTTTGAGTGTCCTGCGTCACTCGGTATAACCTATCCTTCATAATTGCAAAGTAGGGGAAGGACGGGGTGGCGTTCGGCTGGAGCATTTGACCATTGATTACTCTCACTTGGTCAAAAGCATGTCGCAGAGTCTCGTCTCGCGATTGTTCTAATGGAAATCCGCGAGGGATTCCCCAATAGAGAGAGGAGGAACCGGCGGCTCCTCACTCTGACGCGGAGATGACGTAGACGGCTCTGCGACAGCTGTTCCCGCCAAAGCGGCACCGGGACCTCCCCCTGTTAAATGGCAGGACCCACTCTTTATTAGGCATGTCATTAAACCCCGAAATCCCGGCCAATCAGTCCCCAAAATTAGAGAGTGGGTAAGGCGGGGATTAACCGCCGCCTTCACTATAAATTTTTCCTCTCTGAAAATAATGTGGACCGACACCAAAGGGTAGCTGTGAACATCCCCGTGCACACATAACACCTTCACCCCTTGTGCTCCCCCCAATGCCTCGTTTTGAACCAGGCTTTGGCGAATTGAGGTCTGATTACAACCCGAATCCACCAACGCCTGATATGTAGCCCCTTGGATACTCACCGGTATGCGATACGCTCCGCGAACGGGGAGGACTCCATGGGGCTGGGAGGCTGCTGTGCTCCAGGTCCCGGGTTTCGGCACCACTGTAGCGGTTCAGTGATCGTGGGTGGAGCACAGAGGACGGCAGGACAGAGATCAGGTTTGACAGGTCGTTTTATTTTCACGCTTTTCAGCCTAAGAATTATGTGTACTTTGCAGACACACACACACACACATTCAGCGTGAGGTTCAGCCAGCGCTCCTCTGCTCTCGCTCTCCCTCCTTAAGTAGGGCGCGGTCACTGGGAAGACACAAACACAGGTTAATTGCTCTCAGGTGTAGTGAAACTGCCACTCACCTTCCCTGACTCCGCCCTCCTGTCACAGACCGGCGCTAGACCACGCCCCCGCTGCCACAATCTCTAAAACCCTTTAGAATTTTCTTTTTTTCTGCATAAATATGACCAAAAACATCATCCAATATTACAGATCTGTGAGTGGCAAAAGTATGTGAACCTCTAGGATTAGCAGTTCATTTGAAGGTGAAATTAGAGTCAGGTGTTTTCAATCAATGGAATGACAATCAGGTGTGAGTGAGCACCCTGTTTTATTTAAAGAACAGGGATCTATCAAAGTCTGATCTTCACAAAACATGTTTGTGGAAGTGTATCATGGCATGAACAAAGGAGATTTCTGAGGACCTCAGAAAAAGCGTTGTTGATGCTCATCAGGCTGGAAAAGGTTACAAAACCATCTCCAAAATGCTCTCCAAAAAGAACATTGCTGCTCTTCTGCAGTTTGCTAAAGATCATGTGAACAAGCCAGAAGGCTATTGGAAGAATGTTTTGTGGACAGATGAGACCAAAATAGAACTTTTTGCTTTCAATGAGAAGCGTTATGTTTGGAGAAAGGAAAACACTGCATTCCAGCATAAGAACCTTATCCCATCTGTGAAACGTGGTGGTGGTAGTATCATGGTTTGGGCCTGTTTTACTGCATCTGGGCCAGGACAGCTTGCCATCATTGATGGAACAATGAATTCTGAATTATACCAGCAAATTCTAAAGGTAAATGTCAGGACATCTGTCCATGAACTGAATCTCAAGAGAAGGTGGGTCATCCAGCAAGACAACGAACCTAAGCACACAAGTCATTCTACCAAAGAATGGTTAAAGAAGAATAAAGTTAATGTTTTGGAATGGCCAAGTCAAAGTCTTGACCTTAATCCAATGGAAATGTTGTGGAAGGACCTGAAGCGAGCAGTTCATGTGAGGAAACCCACCAACATCCCAGAGTTGAAACTGTTCTGTATGAAGGAATGGGCTAAAATTCCTCCAAGCCGGTGTGCAGGACTGATCAACAGTTACCGCAAACGTTTAGCTGCAGTTATCGCTGCACAAGGGGATCACACCAGATACTGAAAGCAAAGGTTCACATACTTTTGCCACCCACAGATATGTAATATTGGATCATTTTCCTCAATAAATAAATGACCAAGTATAATACTTTTGTCTCATTTGTTTAACTGGGTTCTCTTTATCTACTTTTAGGACTTGTGTGAAAATCTGATGATGTTTTAAATCATATTTATGCAGAAACAAAATTCTAAAGGGTTCACAAACCTTCAAGCGCCACTGTAATTGATAGTGCGTATGAAAAAAGCTTTGGACGGAATGTCTTAACTATTGGACGAAATGGTCATTGGACAAAGTGTCCTGATCCTCTCCTCTCCTTTCTGTACTAAGTCTCAGAGTTTCCTCGCCCTCTTTCCGAATCATGGACGGAATTCTAAAAAATCGGAACGTGCCAGTCACGAGTACTGTTGTGACCACAGTATAAAGATATGGCATAGCTAAAAGAATGCTTAAAGCAGTGGAAAAACAAAGATAGTTGCACACGCGTGACTATGTTTTGTTTGGAATGTCGCTTGACCCCGCATTTGTATCTCTACCAACATGGCTGACATCCGGGTTTCTATTTTGCTTTGACGTCACTTGCAAGTCAAGGATAGGCTCTGAGTTCTCCATATTTTATACAGACCTCAGTGGTTTGTACATTAATTTCCTGCTGGATCCAGGAAGTGCAACAATCAGATGCTTCCTGGCTGCAGTGCATTCTGGGAAATGTAGTTGAATTTTAAAAAGGAGTCTCTTAGTGCTTTAAATTTCCTGTAATTCTCAGCTCAGCCGTGGCATCTGTGGTGTGATAACTTTGAGCCAACCTTGCCAAGTGATCTGGTTCCTTCACCAAAAGGGGGGGGGGGGGATTATGTCATGGCGATTTCTGTCCATCCCGGGAAGGGTACTCACCTTCTGAAATCCACTCCTCTCATAATTTGTGGAGAAATTTAACAAAACTTGACAAGAGGCATATGTCATTAGTACGCATATTGTAATTTCGTTAAATTGGGTCACATTTTCCCAGAGTTACAGCCCTTGATTCACAAAATTATACTTTGACAATTTCATCAGAGTGTGTTTTCCTTCTGAAATCAACTCCTCTCACAATTTTTGGATGAATTTCATGAAATTTGGTAAAAGTCATTGTGATATATCGGTAATACGCATATTGTTATTTTGTTCAATTCGGTTGCATTTTACCAGAGTTACAGCCCTTGATTAACAACCTTGTACTTTGGCAGTTTCATGAAGGTGTGCTCACCTTCTGACATCAACTCCTCTCACAATATTTGGATGAATTTCTCGAAGCTTGGCAAAAGGCCTTGTTATATGACGACAATTTTCCCAGAGTTTTGACCCTTGATTAAATAACTTGTACTTTGACAATTTCATGAGGGTGTACGTTCTTCAGAAATCAACTCCTCTCACAATTTGTTGAGGAATTTCACCAAACTTGGTAAAAGGCTTTGTTATATGACAGTTATACGCAGATTGAAATTTGGTTTAATTTGGGCAAATTTGACCAGAGTTATGCTCTTGATTATTAACAAACTTGTACTTTGGCAATTTCATCAAGGTGTGCTTGCTTTCTGAAATCAACTTCCCTCACCATTTTTATCCACCACTGGTCAAAACGCCCGAAGGGGGATTATGTCGTGGTGACGTCTGTCCGTCCCAGGAAGCGTACTCACCTTCTGAAATCAACTCCTCTCACAATTTTTGGAGGAATTTCACGAAACTTGGCAGGATTCTTTGTTATATGTCGGTAATACGCATATTGCAATTTCGTTCAATTCAGTCACATTTTACCAGAGTTATGGCCCTTGATTACCAAACCTGTACTTTGACAATTTCATGAGGGTGTATTAAGCACTGACAGCATATAGTTGCCAGCAGGGGATATTGTGCTCTCAGAGGACTCTTGGGTTTTTTGTTTTTTTTTTGTTTTCTTAAAACATTACCCCCCTCTCCTCCATCCCCGTATTTTTTTTAAACTACAATGACCCTAATATGCCGTTATACATTCATGTTTTTCTGATGACTTTTTTTTAAATAATTTACTATGTTTATTATTTTTAAACATTATAAACTGCACCTTTAACTTTTTTTTTTTTTTTGCAGGACTAGAACAGTCGTAAAAATCTTTCCAAAAGGAAAGGAGCTATAAAAATATGAATTGTTTATATTTAAATTCAGGATCTTTCAGCTTGAGAGAAAAATGTGCGGAAAAACAAAATGATTTATCAAGCGCGTGTTTTATTTACACTCCAAAGACAAGATATGTTTTTTGCACAAATTTATTGATGCATTGGGATCAAATTTCAAGCAGTGGCCTGGAGCAACAGTGTCTTTAAAAAATGTTATTATGAGATCAATGAGCCATTTTATGGCTGAGTAAAATTCAGACACACTGTTCAAAAAGAGCATGTGTATGTGTGTGTGTTGTTTGGTTGACTTCGGTTCAGTTCGTGGCGCAGTCGAACTGTCAGCAGTTCCTGAACACGGTGTGGTTTGGTGAGATGGCGAGTTACCGGCGTAGACACACGGGCCTGAAGCTGCTGACGGTGCTGAGCGTGGCTCTGCTGTGGCCTCTGCTCTCCGTGTGCTACCTGCTCGGACCACGCTCACGCGTCGGCCACGTCATCCACACACCCTTTGTGAAGTTCATCATCCACAGCGCCTCTTACCTCACCTTCCTCCTCCTGCTCAACCTTTACTCGCTGGTCTACAACGAGGGCAAGAAGAACACCATGGGCCCAGCGCTGGAGCTAATCGACTACCTGCTCATCCTCTGGATCATAGGTGAGTGTGTGAGTGTGTATCTGGGTCATCATGCCCAATGTGGCTAAAGATTTCCTCACATCACATATCAGATTTTAATCAAAATATATTATTTATAACGTGTATGTTTTCAATATATAGAAATTTTGCCATGAAAAAGTTTTGGAAAAACTGGCCATTTTATTAGGAACATCTGCAGAGTTATTAAATTATCCAATCACATGGCGGCAGCAGCGCGGTGCATAAAAATCGCAGCGATACAGTGACCGTGGCATGGATATTTTCACACAGTGTCTAAAGTTTATGCAGAACGAACAATGCGAAAAACAGAACAGATCCATGTTAATGAGAGAAGTCAAGTCAACTTTATTGTCAAATATGCTATACATGCTTGACATACAGCACAGATGAAATTATAGTCCTCTCTGACCCACGGTGCAAACAGGCAATGCAATAAATAAAAAAAATAGAATTGAAATAAACAATACAAACAGTATAAACACTCTAGATAAGAACTGGACATAGACTAAACACTCATAAATAAAAATAGAATAATTGAAATAACAATACTAACAGTATAAACACTCTAGATAAGAACTAGACATAGACATAGTCAGAGGAGAATGGTTCAAGCTGGACAGGAAGGCTGAACACTCAAATAACCACTCTTTACAAACGCGGTAAGGAGAAAAGCAACTCCGAAAACCTGGTCCTGATGGAAGACAGTCAAAGACACACTGAAGAACCAGGTTTATTGCTAACAAGCTGCTCCTATAGAGCAGGATGCCCCTGGGGATGGACGTAAACTTTCTCTCGAACATTTAATTGGATGAACAGAGGACTAGTCCAGAAGGAATCAAGAAAATTGAGCGTTTTCCTGGAAATGATGAGGTCGAATTAACAGTTATTCCCCGAAATCGAGTCGTACATGAGCTGAGAGCCGATGAGGCGCATAGCACCTAGTTGTCTATAATCCACGTACAATGAGATTGAGTGGAATAACTGTTTTATTCTATCCACATTCACTGGATTTGGAGAAACAGAGCATTTTTATTTTTATTTTTTGCAAATTTAATGAATAAAAACTTTACACAAAACGTCCGACAAACTCATTTCTGCTTAGACGGACTTCTTAACCTATCGATGGCGACACGAATTTACTTTAGTGTTGTTTTTTGTAGAAAGTGCCGTCTTGCTGTCATGCCGAGGTATAGAATAGCTTTAGACATTTTATTTAATTCTTTCAGTTCTGTAATTTTAAAACTTCTTTGAGCTTTTGAACCAGTCTAAAAAAAAATCAACAAATTTTAATGCTTAAAGATGAAGAATGTAAACACACTGCCGAAATGACAGGAGAAATTTTGTGAAAAATGCGATAATAATAATAATTCTTGAAAATTAAAAAAAAAAGATACGTTCTTACTATGAAATACTTTCATTCCATATTTTGTTGTGCTTTTTTTTGTATTTTTTGGGGTTTTGTTTTCGAGTAGAGATTTTATTTCATCCTCGGTTGGTTCAGCAACACGATCCGCCATTTTGTTTTTCTCTACTCATGGTATATGAGCTGATATCCTAGTAGGAGGGTAGCCAATCAGAGCGCACGATTGCTCATATCCAGTCAATGTGGACAGAATAATACTGAATATTCCTGAGGTATATTGTCGTATTACTTCGAGTTGGCCGAGTGGTTAGCGTGTCCGCTTCTCGACCAGGTCATACCTTCATAAAAATGGTACCTGCTGCCATCTGATGCGGCGCCACAATACAGATATGAGTAGGGAGTCAAATTCCTGCGGTTACCAGAGGACCCGCCCTCCACTGTAATCCTAGCTGTGTGATAGGTGAGAGGCCGAGGGCTACAGAAACAGAGATCGTTGCCGCCCAATGCACCTTAAAGTCCTGGGGTGAGTTTCTTAAAAGCATCGTAGCAAAGATCATCGTTAAACGGTAGAGCGAGCATCACAATGAACACTCTCTCTCCTCGTTAAGACGCTCTTAGCGTTAAGAGGCTTTTGGGAAACCCACCCGTGTTTAGTAGTGGGACAGGAGACTCTCTGGGAAGACCAGGCCCTGGCACGGAAGGGACTTTTGATCTTGTCATATTGGTGTTTATAAGACTAAGGGACACATTCAGAAAGATTTTACGGCACTTTAAATGTGCTTTTTATCAAGAAGTTCACCTGATACGAGTCATTAAACTTCGAGTTTAACTTAGGTATATCATGTCTGTAGTTTACATTCAGGTGTGCAGCTCAGTGTCCTTCAGAGTAAAAAAAATATTTGTAATAATTTATATTCAAGGATAAATTTGTCCTTAGTGCTAAGCAGATACAGAATGTTCTAGAAAGGAGAGCGTAGTTCTGTCAATCAGGCGCAAAAACATTTCACTCTCTGAGAAATCAAATAGAAGAGAGGAGAAGATCCACTAGATGGAGGAAGACCGTTGCTTTAGTGTGTGTGTGTGTGTGTGTGTGTGTGTGTGTGTGTGTGTGTGTGTGTGCATACATGTCAACCCCTTTGGGCATCCACCTGTAGTATCAGAGGAAGAAATCCATAAAATCAACATAAAATCCTTATAGCCTTCGAATCGCACCAAACTTAATAAATAAATAAGTAAATATAACTTGCCTGAGAACTTCGTCCAGCATGTCGAAAATCGCCTCGCCCGTGCCGATATTGCACACGGGCATGTCTATGATTCTTGACTTCGCCCCTCTGTTTATGTCGAAGATCCGCACCAAGACGGCCAGTCGCTTGTCCGTCTTTTTGTCATTGGATTCGTCGATCATCAAGGAAAATGGCGACGTCCGGCAGTGCTGGATGATCGGTAGTGTAGCTTCGGGGGCCAAGCTCCTTTTGATTATTTGCGTTGTTTTGGTGCGCCTACAGCTGATAGATTTCTCAATCGTACTGTCCGTGCAAATTCGCGGCAACAGTTCTGTCAGGTGGTCCGCAACGGCTAGCGGCAAATCGTGCTGAGCAATAAAATTACAGATCGTAACTTCTGCTCTTATTACACTTGTTGGTTGATCATCGGTCTTAGGCTTTGCAAACATCGTCATTTGCGGCTGATTCTGTTTCCGGTGCAAATTTCGCTGATGTAGTTTGGACCTCATGTGTTCCCGCACGTCGTAAACTCCAGACGCCGCAACTTTTATATCTCACACACAAACTGTGCAGTGCGCGTACTCCTCATTTTTCGCCTGAACAATGACACCATTAAATGTCTCCTTCCATTCAGCCCGCCGTATCTCATTTTCTTTCTCGGTGTTCCCATTCTTTCACTCAGCAGACGCTATTCAAAATCTCTCAGGTGGAAACAATGTCGCTCTGCACAATGAGAAAATCGTTCGAACAATGACCGTTTGGCGCGTTTAAATGAAGATCGTGTGCATGACCGGACCGAGCGAAGTCTCGCAGTCGCGATACTGCACGAGGCTTGAGGAATAAACATCCGGTTTCACATAGTCTGGGTTATCTGCCCCTGCATACACGCTGGTCTTTGTCTATAAATCGAGCTTTTGTATGTTTTTGCGACGATCAGCTGACGATGTTCAAGTAAGATACACAAAATAAATTTAGGTCAGAAAATACTGAAAATCTGTAAGACTTTGTTTATACGCCTGTACGCCCTTGAAATGAGCTAAAATCCGTATAATTTCCAGACAATCCGTATAGGTTGACGTGTGTGTGTGTGTGTGTGTGTGTGTGTGTGTGTGTGTGTGTATATACCTGTTCTCAGTGTGTTCCTAGATGCAGACTGGGAGGTCTTAATGCTATGAATGCAGCTTTACTGTGCTTTTTGCCTTAGTGTGGTTTATTTAGAGCTCACAGACAGACGCTTGTATTGTGTGAGATGGAAAGTGTGTGTGTGTGTGTGTGTGTGTGTGTGTGTGTGTGTGTGTGTGTGTGTGTGTGTGTGTGTGGTGAATCCAGTGAATCTCATTTAGTTAAGCAGAACAGTCCAGAGATGCCAGACTGCACTTCAGAATCTTTTCCCATACACACACACACACACACACACACACACACACTCACAGAGAAACAGTTACCATAAACAGAGAACAGAGAACATCTTTCTTCTAACATCTCAGAGACCTTTTATAAGACACAGTACATCACGTTATATCACAGTTTGCTTTTCTGATTTATTCTGGATGTCATGCCATATTTTTATGAGATAGATTGACAGATTGATTGATTTACTTTATTGATCCCAAGCTGGGAAACTGTTTTTTGCAGCAGCAAGTTATCAGACATGCAAAAAGAAAAAACACACGCTGCACAACATAAAATAGAATTTTAAAAAATATCCCAAGAACAAGCCAACTATACAATATACTGATAAAAATGTACAATGGTGCTTGGAAGTTTGTGAACCCTTTAGAATTTTCTATATTTCTGCATAAATATGACCCAAAACATTATCAGGTTTTCACACAAGTCCTAAAAGTAGATAAAGAGAACCCAGTTAAACAAATGAGACAAAAATATTATACTTGGTCATTTATTTATTGAGGAAAATGATCCAATATTACATATGATGCGGAATATGTTTCACGATATGTATGGTTTGCTAGCAAAAAAAAAAAAAACAGGTGGAAAAAACCTGAATTTACTTTGACTTTTATTTCACGTCTACAACAAATAATTACATAAAGCTCAAATGAAGTAAAATACAACCCCGATTCCAAAAAAGTTGGGAGAAAGTACAAATTGTAAATAAAAACGGAATGCAATGATGTGGAAGTTTCAAAATTCCATATTTTATTCAGAATAGAACATAGATGACATATCAAATGTTTAAACTGAGAAAATGTATCATTTAAAGAGAAAAATTAGGTGATTTTAAATTTCATGACAACAACACATCTCAAAAAAGTTGAGACAAGGCCATGTTTCCCACTGTGAGACATCCCCTTTTCTCTTTACAACAGTCTGTAAACGTCTGGGGACTGAGGAGACAAGTTGCTCAAGTTTAGGGATAGGAATGTTAACCCATTCTTGTCTAATGTAGGATTCTAGTTGCTCAACTGTCTTAGGTCTTTTTTGTCGTATCTTCCGTTTTATGATGCGCCAAATGTTTTCTATGGGTGAAAGATCTGGACTGCAGACTGGCCAGTTCAGTACCCGGACCCTTCTTCTACGCAGCCATGATGCTGTAATTGATGCAGTATGTGGTTTGGCATTGTCATGTTGGAAAATGCAAGGTCTTCCCTGAAAGAGACGCCGTCTGGATGGGAGCATATGTTGCTCTAGATCCTGGATATACCTTTCAGCATTGATGGTGTCTTTCCAGATGTGTAAGCTGCCCATGCCGCACGCATTAATGCAACCCCATACCATCAGAGATGCAGGCTTCTGAACTGAGCGCTGATAACAACTTGGGTCGTCCTTCTCCTCTTTAGTCCGAATGACACGGCGTCCCTGATTTCCATAAAGAACTTCAAATTTTGATTCGTCTGACCACAGAACAGTTTTCCACTTTGCCACAGTCCATTTTAAATGAGCCTTGGCCCAGAGAAGACGTCTGCGCTTCTGGATCATGTTTAGATACGGCTTCTTCTTTGAACTATAGAGTTTTAGCTGGCAACGGCGGATGGCACGGTGAATTGTGTTCACAGATAATGTTCTCTGGAAATATTCCTGAGCCCATTTTGTGATTTCCAATACAGAAGCATGCCTGTATGTGATGCAGTGCCGTCTAAGGGCCCGAAGATCACGGGCACCCAGTATGGTTTTCCGGCCTTGACCCTTACGCACAGAGATTCTTCCAGATTCTCTGAATCTTTTGATGATATTATGCACTGTAGATGATGATATGTTCAAACTCTTTGCAATTTTACACTGTCGAATTCCTTTCTGATATTGCTCCACTATTTGTCGGCGCAGAATTAGGGGGATTGGTGATCCTCTTCCCATCTTTACTTCTGAAAGCCGCTGCCACTCCAAGATGCTCTTTTTATACCCAGTCATGTTAATGACCTATTGCCAATTGACCTAATGAGTTGCAGTTTGGTCCTCCAGCTGTTCCTTTTTTGTACCTTTAACTTTTCCAGCCTCTTATTGCCCCTGTCCCAACTTTTTTGAGATGTGTTGCTGTCATGAAATTTCAAATGAGCCAATATTTGGCATGAAATTTCAAAACGTCTCACTTTCGACATTTGATATGTTGTCTGTGTTCTATTGTGAATACAATATCAGTTTTTGAATTGTTACATTCCGTTTTTATTTACGATTTGTACTTTGTCCCAACTTTTTTGGAATTGGGGTTGTAAAATGAACATTTTATAATTTCAGGTCAATTTTAAAATGAATACAATATGAGCTGCTTCCAGTCAGGGTTTGTTGTTGTTGTGATTAAATGTTATGTTTGTTCGAGATATCACAACATCACCATATTCCACACTGTCAATACGTTTTAATTGCAGTTGTAATTTCCCTCTTAGGCAGCAGATGGCTCTTAAAATTACAGATTGCTGCTTTAATAGAGAGGGTAGAAAGTCTGTCAAAGGACATATGACCATCTGGGAATATTTATACGCACAGTTAAAAGCTTTTTGGCTTTAGTTTCTTTCATAGCTACAGTTTAGTAATCATTTTTTACGTGTGTGTGTGTGTGTTTAGGCACACTTTTGTGTAATCCAGGTTATTAAAATGTACAAATAAACATTTCAGCAAACTGATCAAGGATCAGCATACATCATTTTCTACACCCACTTGTCCTTTTTTATGTTGTTTTTGAGAAAGGTCTGCAAAGGAATGTCAGGAATTTTTCACAGCTTAGTCTCTGGAGCTGTAAGTCAGTCTCTCTCTCTCTCTCTCTCTCTCTCTGCAGGAATGGTGTGGTCAGATGTAAAACGTCTGTGGTACGAGGGCCTGGAGGACTTCCTGGAGGAGTCGAGGAACCATCTGAGTTTTGTTATGAACTCTCTGTACCTGGCCACCTTCGCGCTTAAAATTGTGGCTCACAGCAAGGTGAGATGCTAAAGGAGACCCTCGTCCTCAACCGCTAACATTGCTGACAATGATAAATTGCTCATAAGGATCAGTTGTGCAATTAATTCATGCCAGCTGGTTCTTTTAGATCTTTAGACAGCACACAGCCACGATACTACACTCACCATGCACTTTATTGTTAACACATTCGTGCGATTATCCAGTCAGCCAATCATGTGACAGAAATTATTTCTAAACTTGTGCAGATCCAGGTCAGGCTTCATTTATCTGGTATTTGACTCGATTCAGTGGGTCTTGAAATTAACTCTTGTACTATTTTACTCAGTTCAGAGCCACAATCAACTCTGTTACACAATTACTCTGTAATTTCGCTCCCACTCCAACTCCAAATTTTGCTCTCTAAACTCAAAATAGAGCAAAATTAACTCTTTTTGAGGAAAATACTTTTAACTAGAAAAAACTGCTCAGTCATTTTTCCCGTGTGCGCACTACGGCGCGCACATATCAACCGATCTGCTCATCAGAAATAGAAGAAATATTTACACTTACTCGAGTTGATCTTTGACTGGATCGAGTCGAAGTAAAAAATTAATTCATAAATTATTATTATTCTTTTTTTTAAAAAGGCACTGCTCATCATCAGTGTCGCAGTTCTCAAGATTGAACCGAATGAGTAATAATGAGTAACAAGAACCTTGATAGAAATTTGTCTTTCAAATGTAGTGAAGTTAAAGTCATAAGTTTCCCAAAAAAATAAGACTCAAGTGATGGCAGAATGGAAGGAGGCGGTTCTATGGGGAATGCACGCACCTATAGGTCATACCAAGAACCCATGTTTCAGTTTTCTGAAAGGAACAAAGATTCATTTCGTTTTAAATGTTTGCTTTGTTTGCCAAAAACGAACCACATCACGGCCTACAAAAACTCGACGTTCAACCTGCGGAAGCATATTGAGGTATATAACCGTTTTATTTCAAGAGAAAGCTTGCAACGAAGTCGTCTGTGCTTTTAGAGCTAGCGATAACGTTGCAATAGCTATGCAGTCTGGTTAGTCAAATGACTTTCCATGGATTTGCCTGCCAAGTTGCCGTAGCCTTGTCCACGGCTAACGTTTACACATAGCTAGTTAATGTGGACACTGTTAGTTAGCATGTAAAAATGGAGTTATGCTAACATGAATAACGTTAACTTTTCTGAAGTCCTTTCAGAAATGTGTTTTAGCATAATCTTGCCAAATAAACAGAATGTAGAAATCTTTCTTTTCCAGTAGCGCTAGCTACCCAATATGATTTCGAGTTTGAAAAGAGTTTGCTAGCATGTCAGGTGGAGCGTCACTGACTAGCTAGCTTAACGTTAAACCACCATGACGGCACAGCATGCGTTCACTTTGTGAATTCCCATTTCTGTCTTTGGTAACGGCGTTAGGTTTGTAAGCATTGTGGCAATAATACAATGATGCGTTGACAGAAAATGTACTTTTAATACTTAAGTATTTCAGTACTTTAACTTAAGTAAAAATTTGACTAGACAACTTTCACTTGTATCGGAGTCACATTTGACCAGTGGGATCTGTACTTTGACTTAAGTAATGAAGTTGGGTACTTTGTCCACCTCTGAAAACTAAACAATAAAGTAAATGTTTCCCCCGTGCCCGCTCATTTCACTGTTACCCAAACATGCGGTCAGGATTATTTCAACTCTTATCCACAATGCCAAGTTGGCAATGTTCTCCTTTTTATATATCATTATGACATTTAAATTTGATAATCAGTTGCCTAATGGAGTTAAACATAATTAAAATCTAGTGATATTAATATGACGTTATGATATCCATACATAATTCCATAACATTGAAATATATTCATAATGTTTTACGTATATTTATTTAATGATTAACTCAACATACTTGCAATATACAAGAAAAATAATTGAACACCGGCAGCAGATTCAACACCGGTCTCCACCCGTTCCATGCGCGTTCTGCGTCTTCGACTGCAAGCGAAACCCTCTTTGTTGTGAAAGAGTGCTCCAGGTCTATTGTAAGTTAAGAGCGAACTAAAGCACTACTTTGGATACGACATTGTTCAGGAAGCCCACCTTAGCTTAACAATGGGTCTTAAGAGGCAGTTAAAGATGCTCTTAGCCTTAAGAGGCTTTCGGGGAAACCCACCTCAGATTGGTTCGAGCTGCCAGGAAGGCTATGGTAACTCAAGGAAGCACTCTTTGCATCCGTGGTGAGCAGAAAAGCATCTCAGAATGTACAACATGTCAAACCTTAAGGCAGATGGGCTTCAACAGCAGGAGGCCATGTCAGGTTTTAATCCTGTCAGACAGGAACAGGAACCTGATGCTACAAACTGGTCATACAGTGGATATAAAAAAGTGTACACACCCTGATAAAATGATAGGGTTTTCTGATGTAAAAAAATGAGACCACGAAACATCAAAAAAAAAAAAAAAAACATGCAATAAGCTGGTTGCATAAGTGTGCACACCCTTAAACTAATACTTTGTTGAAGCACCTTTTGATTTAATTACAGCATTCAGTCTTTTTGGGTTCACACCTGCCATCAGTTAAACTGACTGATTAACCCCAAATAAAGTTCAGACATTGACTCAGTTGCATCCTCCAGCAAAAGCCAGGGTTCACAGAGAGCTTACAAAGCGTCAAAGGGATCTCATTGCTGAAAGGTATCAGTCAGGAGAAGGGTACAAAAACATTTCCACAGCATTAGATATACCATGGAGCACAGTGAAGACCGTCATCAAGAAGTGGAGAAACTATGGGACAACGGTGATATTACTGAGAACGGGACGTCCCTCCAAAATTGATGAAAAGGCAAGACGAAAACTGGTCAGGGAGGCTGCCGAGAGGCCTACAGCAACACTGAAGGAGCTGCAGGAATTTCTGCCAAGTACTGGTTGTGTACTACATGTGACAACAATCTCCCGTATTCTCCATATGTCTGGACTATGGGGTAGGGTCAAAGAAAAACATCCAGGCCCAGATAAATTTTTGCAAAAAAAATACATCAACTCTCCCAAAAGCATGTAGGAAAATGTGTTATGGTCTGATGAAACCAAGGTTGAACTTTTTGGCCACAACTCCAAAAGGTATGTTTGGCGCAAAAACAACACTGCGCACCAAAAGAACACCTTACCCATGGTGAAGCATGGTGGTGGCAGCATCATGTTTTGGGGTTGTTTTTCTTCAGCTGGAACAGGGGCTTTAGTCAAGGTGGAGGGAATTATGAACAGTTCTAAATACCAGTCAATGTTGGCCCAAAACCTTCAGGTGTCTGCTAGAAAGCTGAAGATGAAGAGGAATGACCCCAAAAACGTTTTGGAACGGCCCAGCCAGAGCCCAGACCTAAATCCAATTGAAAATCTGTGGGGTGACCTGAAGAGGGCTGTGCACAAGAGACGCCCTCGCAATCTGACAGATCTGGAGCGCTTTTGCAAGGAAGAGTGGGCAAATATTGCCAAGTCTAGATGTGGCAGGCTGATAGACTCCGACCCAAAAAGACTGAATGCTGTAATTAAATCAAAAGGTGCTTCAACAAAGTATGAGTTTAAGGGTGTGCACACTTATGCAACCAGCTTATTGTACGCTTTTTTGTTTATGTTTTTTCCCCCTTAACAGATTTGTTTGTTTTTCAATTGAATTGTACAGGTTATAGGTCACATTAAAGATGGGAAAAGTTTTGAAATTATTTATCATGCTCTCATTTTTTTTACATCAGAAAAACCTATCATTTTAACAGGGTCCGTACACCTTTTATATCCACTGTACATGCATCCAAGGAGCCGGTCAGACTTGTGCGTATTTTCATGCGTTTTTTTTTTTTTTTTAAGATTTATTAATCCTTTATGATGTAAGTTTTCGCCTATTGTCAATTGGGCACTTTTTTTTTTGTTGAGTATCAAAATGGTTCACTTTTTTGGTATCCAGCCTGTTTACGACACCCAGAATAAAATCACACATTGCATTCATTTCCAGATTACACAGAATTGAACTCTCCAGTACGGAGTTTGTTCGTGGTCCAGTGGCTCAGCTATGGTTGAAATAAGCACTTAAGTGAAACAAACCCACAGCAAAAGAGCCGAGTTGAGGATTTTTCTGCGATATGTATGTACATAACCATGGAAATGATTTTCTCTTTCTGCTCTCTCAGACATACGGATCGTGGAATGGTGTATTAGGTTTTAGTGCGAGAGTGGCTGCTGGGACTGAAACCTCAGCTCCTGTACATCCTGTACATTACTCATAAAACCTCTCACAAAGTGCAACTCTGGTGTGTAATGCAGTATTGCTGAACCTCACAGGGAATCCACTGGTGTGCTCCTGCTTCCACATACCGCATGTTTTTTCACTGAGACACTGCGGATGAGTGTGTGCCTTTTCCTCAGTGTGGTTATTGTCATGCTGAAAAGAAAGACTGCTGAAGAGATACACATCTACAACAGCTGTATTACAACATGTACGGCCCATTCTGTAATTGCCAGTACATTTCAAGCGTTGACTCGGTTAGTCGTCGTCAACTCTGTTGTCGTCAAACTGGGCAGTCCGTGAACAGAATCAACGGTAACAGAGTTGACACCCCCCTCCCACCATTCTGTGTCTTAACTCCACATGCTAACCTCAAACTAGCTACCGCGCCGCATGCATAGAAACAGAAATTCATGGATTTTAATCGTATTATTGTTGTTTTTTTTAATGATTGAGAGATTCACTCCAGTATCACAATAACAGAGTTGACAAATCTTTTTTTCTTTCTTCAAAAAAAAAAAAATGGGGGAAGCCATGGCCTAAAGGTTAGAGAAGCAGCTTTGGGACTAAAGGGTCACCGGTTCAATTCCCTGGACCAGCAGGAATGGCTGAAGTGCCCTTGAGCAAGGCACCAAACCCCCACTTGCTCCCTGGGTGCTGTAGTATAGCTGCCCCCTGCTCTGGGTATGTGTGTGTGCTCATGTATGCATGTATTCACTGCTTCAGATGGGTTAAATGTAGAGGAGGAATTTCGCTGTGCTTGAGTGTACATGTGACAAAAATAAAGGCTTCTTCTTCTTAATCTACTATTGGTGTAAAATCCTCAACATTTTGCTCAAATTAACGAGAGAAGAAACAGAACACACCTCACTGCCTTTCTGAAGTTTCCTGCCAGAGGAAGTGACGTCGCTCGGTGCAGGTGTCACACGCATTTATTAAAAGTCTTTGTGGATTTTATTGCGGTTTTATAACAGAGTTGACAAGAACACTAGGACGGATAAAAATATATGTATATTTTTATGACTGAAATTTCACATAATACAGAAAATAGACTTTCTATGCAATTGATTCGATAACAGTTAATAGAATAAGCCCCAAAAAACAGATAGTTAGACTGAATCACTTCATGTTTATTCGAGTTGAATGGATGAATCAGGAGTCAAAGACAGGCAGTAGTGTGGGGGGAGGGGTGGGAGTCATTTAGTGAATGTTTTATGAATAAATTGGGTCTAAAATGTATATCAAGCACTGCTATTGGTGAAAGTTTGTCATAATTTGCATTACTGTTCAAAAAACTGATTCAATAAAGATTTCTTTTGTGGAAAATAACAAAAGGTTTATCTCAGAGACGCGAAATGTAGCCCGGATTCTAGAATGACCCGTATACAAGAATAAAACACTTTGTGTGAGATGTGTTATGGGAAAATAATCGATGACGTGATGAAGAGGTGTTACCCTGTAGTTTTTATTTTCCTATAACAGCATGTCCTGAAGGGCGGCACGGTGGTGTAGTGGTTAGCACTGTCGCCTCACAATAAGAAAGTCCGGGTTTGAGCCCCGTGGCCGGCGAGGGCCCTTCTGTGTGGAGTTTGCATGTTCTCCCCGTGTCCGCGTGGGATTCTTCTGGGTGCTCTGGTTTCCCCCACAGTCCAAAGACATGCAGGTTAGGTTAACTGGTGACTCTAAATTGACCGTAGGTGTGAATGTGAGTGTGAATGGTTGTCTGTGTCTATGTGTCAGCCCTGTGATGACCTGGCGACTTGTCCAGGGTGTACCCCGCCTTTCGCCCGTAGTCAGCTGGGATAGGCTCCAGCTTGCCTGCGACCCTGTAGAACAGGATAAAGTGGCTACAGATAATGAGATGAGCATGTCCTGAAGTGTTTTACTCCTCTTACACCACAGCAGTTCGCTAACAGTTATAATTTTGTATTTATTAAAAAGTGCGACTTGTCGTACTCTTTATCCGTCTGTAGTTACATTTAATGTCTGTGGAACAAGTGAGGTTGTTATCGCAAGCCTGTGAAGTTAATGAGAAAAATTAGCTTGATGGAGAATGCCTTTGCTCTGGAGACTCCTTCCAAAAACGATAAATGAACATGTTTTTAAAGAAAACTTCACATTATCAATTACACAGTTTTCGCAAAGCGTCTGTTTGACTCTGAGAGAGTCCGTCTCTCTCTGTAAGTTGTTGCTATAGAAACGGTAATGCATTAGAACGAATGTGATGTCTGTTTAGTTACATAGAGATCGTTAGAAATTTCATATCGCCAAACACAACAATTATTTTTTTTCCATGTGACATGTACACTCACCGATCACTTTATTAGGAACACCCACCCACCCACCTGCTGTTTTATGCGGTTATCTAATCAGCCGATCCCTTGACAGCAGCATGATGTATAAAATCATGCAGATACAAATCAAGAGCTTCAGTTCACGATGTTCAAACATCAGAATGGGAAAAATTGTGATCTCAAAGTGTGACTTTCTTTCACTGTGGCATGGGTGTTGGTGCCAGATGGACTCCTCCTCCTCCTCTTAAACCTCATGCCAGCATGGAATTGAGCCCACCAGTGCCATCGAACTCTGCCATCTCTTACGTTCTTGGCTGAGTGCTGGGATATCCTCCAGTCTCAAATTAAGCTGCTGGAGGTCTTGACGAACGACATCATTCCAATGGGTACGTGGTCGGCCACGAGGGCATCTCCATCCCACCACTGACAGCTCTTGTGGGGTGGTCATCTGTGCAGTGCAGGATGTGTCCGAGCCATCAAACACGGCACTGTGCGATGGTGCAGAGGATATTTGTTTGATTAGTCCTCTGGCGGAGCTCCTCATTGGAGACACGGTCATACCAACGCACCCCTTCAATGGTCCTGAGGCCATGGGTCTCAAAACTGAGAACACGGGTGGCCAAGGTCTTGTCGCTGGACAGCAGCACAGACAAAACCTCAGCATTATAGACCTGTAGCTTGGTGCGTCAGGACATGTCACATCGTCTCCAGAGTGGTCTCCAAAGGCTTCTTATGATACCCACCACCAATCCATGTCACCTATTGATCTCAGTGAGGAGGTCGCCATTGTTGGCCGTTTCTGATCCCAGGTAAACGAATGACGTGACAAACTCACCATGATCAGTGCCAATGACGACGGGTGGTGGGTCAGGACCATCACCTATGTGCATCAGCTTGGTCTTGGACCAGTTGACACATAGCCCAAGCCTGGATGCCTCATCATCGAAAGCATAAAACGCTTCCTTCAACTCTGCCCAGATGGACTGGTTTGAATTGACAGTATTTCAGAAACTGCTGATCTCCTGGGGTTTTCACACACAACAGTCTCTAAAGCTTACACAGAATGGTGCGAAAAACATAGAGTGAGTGAGCGACCGGCGTTTGTTTCCCTGTGGGTGGAAACAAACGCCTTGTTGATAAGAGAGTTCAGAGGAAAATGGCCAGATTGGTTCAAGCTTTTTTGCCAGGAAGGATATAGCAACTCATATAATCACTCTTTTCAACCGTGGTGAGCAGAAAAACATCTCACCATGCAACAGCAGAACAGAAGAACACATTGGGTTCCACTCCTGCAGCCAAGAACAGGAATCTTAGAATCAAGAAAAAGTTCGATTAAAGTGGCCGGTGAGTGTACATACAGTTGTGGTCAGAAGTTTACATACAGTGACATGAATGTCATCTTGGATATGAATGTCATGGCAATATTTGGGCTTTCGGTAATTTCTTTGAACTGTTCTTTTTCTGTGGCAGAATGATTGTACAGCATACAATCAACACAGGGTCAAAATTATACATACAGGGTCAAAAATTTACATATGCTCACTTAGATTATTAATTCAGATGTGCTGAAACTTCCAAAATGTCTCATCTTACCAAGGCCGAGGTCTCTTAACTTCCTGTTAGTGATTATGATTGACTACAGCTGGTAGCTCCTCTGTGCCCTCATAAAAAGGGTTTGGTTAAAACACTCATTGGCTTGACCAACACACAATACAATGGGAAAGTCCAAGGAGCTCAGTGCAGATCTGAGAAAGAGGATTGCAGATATACACAACTCTGGAATGTCTCTTGGAGCCATTTCTAAACAACGGCAAATTCCAAGATCAGTTCAAACAATTGTATCCAAGTTATTGTGAGGTGCAATCACTTTGCCAAGTCACTTTGTTTCAAGAAAACCCAAACTGTCACCCTCAGCTGAAAGGAAATTGGTTTGGATGGTCAGGAACAACCTGGGAACCACCATGGCACAGCCCTGCCATGAACTGGAAGCTGATGGATCACTGTCTACAGTTCAGATCCTCATGGACTAAGAGGCTGCTATCCAAGTAACAACCCCCTGCTCCAAAATTGATACCGTCAAGCTTAACTAAAGTTTGAAGCTGACCACATGGACAAAGAAAAAGCCTTCTGGAGGAAAGCTGTATGGTCAGATGAGACAAAGATTGAGTTGTTTGGCCACAATGACCACCATGTACAGAGGGACACTGTACCAGCTGGTGGTGGTGGTAGGATCATCATGCTCTGAGGCTGTTTTGCTGCCAGTGGAACTGGTTCATTGCACAAAGTGGATGGAATAATGAAGAAGGAGGACTACCTCAGAATTCTTCAGCATAAACCATCAGAAACTTGAACACGACTTGGGAGTTCCAACAGGACAATGAACCCAAACGCACATCAGAGCTGGTTGTGGAGGATAAAGCAGGCTAACATTAAGCTTAAAACAAGTCCTGACTTCAACCCTGTTGAAAGTATATGGACCGTACTTATAAGTCGAGTCCATGCCAAGAAAACAAACAAATTTAATTGAACTCTACTAATTCTACCATGAAGAGTCATGAAATAACCAACCAGAATTCTGCCAGAAGCTTGTTCATGGTAAACAAAAATGTTTGGTCAAGGTGAATCTTGTGAAGAGACATTTTACCCAAATATTAGGTGTGCTGTATGTATATTTTTGACCATGTATGTATAATTTCAGAAAACCCAAAGAAAATTAAAACTTGTGCACCAAATTCTAGTGTTGTTTTTTTTTATTAAAGCTGTATGCTGTACAATCATTCTGCCACAGAAAAAGAACAGTTCAAAGAAATGACTGAAAGCCCAAATATTGCCATGGCATTCATATCCAAGATGACATTCATGTCACTGTATGTAAACTTCTGACCATAACTGCACATACCAAGGGTAGTAAGAGTCTTCTGTTAAGGATACCACCTCTGTGACAAACAAAGGTAGAGGGTTTTTTTTTTCTGAAAGTGTAGCCTCATTTATCCTCACCTCTACAATCTTTTTCACATCACATTCTTGACATCTCAGATACAGGAATGTTCATCGAAGATTATTCTGGTTGCATGTTGTCAAAAAATGTTATGTCTGTGTTTGTGTTGATTCAGTTTAAGAACGTGAGTACTGACCGGAAAAACTGGGACGCCTCTCACCCCATGCTGGTGGCCGAAGGACTTTTCGCCTTCGCTAATGTGCTGAGCTACCTGCGTCTCTTCTTCATGTACACCACCAGCTCCATCCTTGGCCCTCTACAGGTAAACACCAGCAGTGCTGTTTATACACAGATACACACACGGCTCTGTGCACAAATAACCACCGCCAGCTGGGTTTATGTACAGCTCATCACCAACACACTTAGTCCAACCAAATCTCCATCCACTGCATCCGTAGCGTCCATCTGATCACCACAAAGAGTCGTTTGTTGAACTCTGTAAGTAAACATGACACACACACCATTTCAACCTCAAACAATTAATGTCATAATACATTTCCCAATGTCATGAACGCTGCTCTTATTTGTTTTGACGTTCCATTTTGTTTCCTGGTCCTGACTCCGCCCCCGACCCTCATTGGTGTGTTTCTCTTGTTTCCGTTTCTTATTTTCAGTCATGTTCTTTTTATGTATTTACAGTACGTGGTTCAATTTAATTTCTCAGATCTTTTGTAGGTTTTGACATTTTCTTTGAGTCAAAATTCTGAGCTTTAGTTTTTATTCGTGATCATTTCTCAGGGTTTTTTTTAAACCTTTTCTCTTATCCAGTTTTTCTTTATTGCTCTGACCGCTGTGTTTTTGGACCATTTGAAAGATTCGGATCACTTATAAAGAATTTACTCGCCTTTACATCCAGCTGTCTCTGAATTCATAAGAATTTATGAGAAATAAAGATAGTAGGATGAGACAGAGAGGAAAACGAGTTATATTCTATCCACATTCACTGGCTATGAGAAATCACGTGCTTTGATTGGCTACTCTACTACTACGATATCAGCTCATATACTTGGGTTTCATGTGATGTCACATCCACCTCATTAGTTTTTCAAAACTTTAGCTGGTGGTCTATCAAAGCTCAGTTGACAAAGCGTTTGTACGGAGAAGGTGCATTGCTTGCATGAAAAATGCCTTACGCTTGCGTTGTTTTAGGTTGTTCGAATCAATCCAACCATGAAACTGATAAAAGTTTCTTCAGGGTTCCCCATGAACTAATAAAAAAAAGGGTGAACGAACACACGATTTCACAAAAAAACGTGGAGAAAGGTGGCTTTTGAACCTCTCAGTGAAATCGAAGGGAGCCGAGTCGAAGCGTGCTCGAGTTTGCAGTGATCACTTGGTGAAAGGTTTGTATTTCCCTCTCAGCTCTGTCCTTAGTGTTTTCCAAGTATTTTTCATGCTATGTGTCGTTATTTTATGGTATTTTTTTTTTAGTCACAAAGCGCTAAAGTCCCCAGCTGTTTCTTTGTTTACTCCTCACAAAATCCATATGCATGAAGGTCGCGACAAAATTCTTCCCCAGCTGTACAGTTACAATGCGCCGTGATCACTCCTCCGTCTTGTTTAACTAAGATCCAGGTCTTTAAAGGGGTTTCTGATGATCTTTATGAATGATTTACCTGAGAGATAAGAGCCAACACAAGTGAGAATCAAGCCAACCGTTGTTTGTTTACACTTCAACTTGCAGCGCTTCGTTGTAAAGACACGAACAAAAAGCTTTAAAAAAACATACTTACACGGGCAAAAACAATACAGGATTCATTGGGCAGTGACTTGATCCCGAGGTCCTTTACCCAGCCACATACAAAAAAGTTGTAAGCCTCCATACTCTTCCACGCTTTCATCTGTTTTGCGGTGTAGAAGGACGTCTGCAACACCAGATAGTTCGAGATGTCGGGGAACTCGACTGAAGGGTAGTTTTCGAGATCGTATGACAAATCCTTCTTTCCCAGACTGTAGGCGTCGATTCCATTCTTAGCAATTGTAGGGGTCTCTTCCAACTGTAGGGGTCTCTTCCATTCTTCTTCCATTCATAGCAGTCTTCTGAATATACGGTATCTAAAGTGAGCAGTGGCTTCTAGATTGCGAGCATACTCTAAGTTATCGCTCATTGTTTGCACTACGGCAACCATTTTGGTTTGCTTTACCACCAGCTGCTTTACCAGAAGTGAAATCACTCAGAAAAGTCATGTGACTGAAACCCAAGAATACCATGAGTCGAGAAAAACAAAATGGCGGCGCGTGTTGCTGAACCAACCGAGGATGAAATAAAAACTGTACTCGAAAACAAACCCCCAAAAATAAAATAAAGCAACAAAATATGGAATAAAAGTATTTGATGGTAAGAATGTATCTTTTTTTATTTTTCAAGAATTATTATTATTATAGCATTTTTCACAAATTGCTCCTGTCATTTCACCAGTTTGTTTACATTCTAAGCGGAAATGATTTTGTCTGACGTTTTGTATAAAGTTTTTATTTCTCGAATTTGCAAAAAATAAAAATGCTCTGTTTCTCAAAATCCAGTGAATGTGGATAGAATAAAACAGTTATTCCACTCAATCTTGTCGTACATGGATTATAGACAACTCGGTGCTACGCACCTCGTCAGCTATCAGCTCATGTACAACTTGATTTCGTGGAATAACTGTTAAATATTCAACTTTACATTTCAGGAGGAATACAATAAAAAGTTCTTCTGGTTAAATTACACTTTTTTTTTCAAATGTTTTGTTGTATCTACACTTCATCAGACCCATATAACGATGAAAGGAGTCCCATCTCAGACAGGACTCGTTATGCAGATTTCCAGTGTCATTTTACTGAAGCGTTCATAAAAACATTTGAAACAAAAATTCATTCATATGTACCTTTTCTATGGTGCTCACCCATTGCAGGTCGCGGGAGAGCTGGCACTGGCGCTAATCCTCTGTGCCTTTGGGTAAGAGGTGGGATACTCCCTGGACAGGTTGCCAGTGGGGTTATCTCTGGGTGCTCTGGTTTCCTCCCACAGTCCAAGCTAGTGTTGTAGGACTTGAGACTGGTCTTGATCTCAAGACTACTTTTTGAAGGTCTCAGTCTTGTCCAGGAATCAGCCACATTTTTACTCTGTCTTGTCTCGGTCTCAGATATGGTGACTCGAGATTTTATTTCAAGATCAGTCAAGATCACAACTGTGGGGATTTCACTAAACTGCCTGTGTATTGTCTGATTTATTTGTGAACATCGTTATTGTGATTGAATGTAAAATTTCCTGCTTCAAATGCGACCAGTAACGTTACTCATTGCCAATTTGAAATTTTCTTCCTGTTAACGGCTGTCACCCCTTCCCCACCCAGTCACACACCCACTGGTCTGGTCCTGGTCTTGACTTGGTCTCGCCCTGCCTTGGTCTTGACTTGGTCTCAATCCCTCAAAGTTCTTGGTTTTGTCTTGGTCTCGATACACTCTGGTTTTGTTCATGACTTGGTCTCAGTTTAGGTGGTCTTGACCATGACACGAGTCCAAAGATGTGGATTTGGTCAACTGGCTACTCTAAACTGCCTAGAGGTGTGAGTGTGAATGGTTGTCGGTCTCTGTGTGTTAGCCCTGTGATAGATTGGTGGCCTGTCCAGGGCAGTGGCGGCTGGTAGTCTTTCAAACAGGGGAGGCTGGTCGGTTACGATATTTCCAGATTTTAAAAGAAAAAAGAAAAAACACATCAATTTTGCCCATACTCTTACCTCTGATCTGGCTGATTGTTGGCAGGGTCACAAACTGTGAAATAACAGGTTATTTTGGCCCATTAGCCTACTGTCCAATATACATGATGGTGGTGTTGGGGGGGTATATTTTAACATTTTATATTTTAAAATTGTGGCATGTTGTTTAAAAATTGATCATTATTGAAAGGAGCTCTTTGTCAGGAACCTCAGCAGTAACAGCAGAGTGTTCTGGAATAGGCACAAGCACTGACCTTGGGGAGCCAAACATAGAGCTGGGTGCCACACATTTCATTCAATGACACTTTCCCTATATTTTACTTATTTTGACTGAGAAATGTTTTATTGACAATTTTCATAACCCTTCACTTTTAATCCAGGTCTGTAGTGTGAAATGTTCTCGGCTGTGTTTTTGTTTAAAAATGTTTTCCAAATTGTAGCGGTGTTTAATTCATATCCAGAAAAATATATATTCCAATATAATATACTCAGCATAAACATTTTAAATAGATTCTATATTTTTGGTCCATCCATGACATACTACTAAAGTAGCCTATTTACTGTTGTTGATGTGGGTCACTTGCTGTTAGCCAATTCACTTTCTCGTACCAGGAGAGCTGAAAGGAATGAGTATTATTCCCTACCTTTTTCACCAAGTCAATTTGAGGCGTTGGTCTACCCTGCTCTTTAATTTTAATTTTTTCCTTGAAAGGAAGACTGGCAAATGGCTTCGCCAAAATTAAATCAGCAATGCTGATTTAATTTTGGCGCATCCGTGCCAAATTTAATTTTGGCGCATCCGTGCGCAGCTTTCTTGCTAGCTGACTAGCCCCCTCAAGTTCAAGTTCAGTCACTCAAATAAACGAAATTTCTGGAACTAAGATAGCAAACTTGACAACACTATATTTACACTTTATTTACAATGAAAATATATACAAACTAAAAAAGCTGGTAGAAACTGTATGTAATGAATGAAATCAAAATGTAAGCTGATCTCTTACAATACACCACAGCACTTGAGAATCCGCATGGGACTGAACTGAAATTCACCGCTGCCTGTCTATAGTTGAAACGAGCTGTCAATCAAAGAAAATATCCGGCCACTTTCACCAATCACCAGTCTCCTCGCGGAAACTGCCATGTCCCTCCCACTGTGAGGCTAGGAGTCCGTGGGGCGGGCGTTTTCGCAGTATTTGTCCAATAACTGTCTTGCATTTTGAGATTGACAAGCGCATAGCTCCCAAATGCCATTGAAGTCCACTGAGGCTCGGAGTCCGTAGGCGGGCATTTTCGCAGTATTTGTCCAATAATCGTCTTGCATTTTGATATTGAAAAGCACAGAGCTCCCAAATGCCATTGAAGTCCACTGAGGCTGGGCTGCATCGCACTGTCATGAGGGGGAAAACTCACGCACACATTAGGCGAACTAGGGAAAGTTATAAGGGAATGATTTCGCACTGTAGTGGGTTGAGCACATATATTTCTATGATTCTGGATCTGAAATAGCAATGTTATAAGGTCGGCTATAACATAAGCCTAGCGCAATTCATCCTACACGATGTTCGTCATTTTTAGAGGAGGCTGAGCCTCCCTCGTTGTCTTAGAACAATCGCCCGTGGTCCAGGGTGAACCCTGCCTCTCATCCAAAGTCATAGGGATTGGCTGTAGCTCACCTGTGACCTTCAGTAGGAAAAGCAGTATAGAATATGGATGGATGGATGGATGGATGGATGTAGCCTGGGCCCGCCCATCCTAAGCGTGACGCAACACGAGGGCCTGTTGCAAGCTTAGTCTAGCCAGGCAAGCTATCTACAGCTCTTCCAAGCTCCCGAAAAATCGGGAGCCAATCAACTTTGAGCATCTCCAACGTCCGTGGGTAGAGGCGTGTTCAAGGCAGTGACGTAGTAGAACTGCGACCGGAAGCCATAGATTGTTTACAGAATCTATGCCGGAAGCGCTTCATTCACTAGAAACATTACGAACATGGAGCAGCGGCAAGCCTTTGACACAGCAGTAGATGCTGTATTGAAAGCATTCAACGGGAAGTTCTCACTGAAAATGGAGCAAAGAGCAGCCCTGGAGGTATTTATCTTCTTCCTGTTACTCAAGCAGTTTTCATCGCGTCACATACGTCAGAGGAAAGAGTGATGTGATTGGTTTAAGCTTCATCACAGCCTTTTCTGGCTTCGACCAGTAGCAAACTGAGGCATTTCAGGGAGGCGGGTCAACCACGCCTTTGGGAAACGGTTGGGCTTAATATCTTTGCCAGACCAAATGCTCGCAGAGCTTTGAAGTCGCGTTAGCCAGACTAGGATGGATGGATGGATGGATGGATATCCCAGCCAAATGAGCAGATGTGATTGTACACTCTTGAGGACCCCTGTAGTATAACTTGTACATGGGAAACAGTATGTACAGCTTGCATTTCCTCTAAAAAAGACCTGTAAAGTATTTTATAGGGTCAAGTCTAGAGTATGAGGTCATCTCCTCTCAGGACCCCTTGTCAAATGTGATTTCAACAAAATGCTCTCAAGCAGCACTGAAAACTCCTGATCATACCGGTATGTGTGTCAGTGCTGCACAAAGATTTACAAAGATAGTAGGTCTCTGTTAGTTTAGAGTTCATCTGTTTCAGAAAAAATAAAACAAGAAGACAGTCACCTATATCCCCCGCCCTATATACCAACTATATACCAAGTTTCAAGATATTATTTGTCACATTTTTCAAGTTCTGCTGCAGGAAACCAACCCGACCTCTTTACACTGACCTCAGCAGCCCATGGCATAAACCCACCGGACCTTTGGTCCAGGTGAGCTAAAAATTAAAAGTTCTCACATTTCTTAGTATCAAAAGGCACATATACATTACTTAATCAACACATATACCAACTTTCAAGACCAAACCACTCATAGTTTTCAAGTTCTGCTCCGGAAACAAAACCTACCCCTAAGACTAACCTGAGAGACTACGTCTGAAATTGTTTCCATGGAAACATGAAAAATTACAATTTCTCAAATTTCTTAGTATGAAAAGGCACATCTATATCCCTTTGTGAACATGTATACCGGGTTTCAAATTCGTATCATGAATAGTTTTGGATATATGCTCCAGAAACGAACATTGCTCTTAGAAACTAAGTCAAAATCTATTTTTATGTAAAAATTTGAATATTTATTTATTTTTTTAAATCCAAGATAGCAAAAGGCACCAGTTCACATGTTGCTTGATATGTGGTTTTAAAGATATGGCCCGGAAATGAAAACATGACCGGACGGATAGCCAGATGGAACCCGTTTCGATATCCATAAAAACACTTCACTTTAAAAGCTGGAAGTACGTACAGTGTTTAGTGGTCAGATGCTCTGTAGATTAGATCATTAAAAGAGAAATCTGTTTCTGTTTCCTGTTCCTCTTAGTGTTTTAATGGCTGACCAAAAAACCTTTAGCATCGCAATATTATAGAGTACAACAGAACAATGAATTCTCCATTCTGATTGGTCAGAAGGTGTTGATTCATTTTCTGGCTATGGTTTCTATGGTAACAGTGTAAACAGGGGTTTGTACAGCAGATGATACACGTTAGCGTATAAAATGTGTGTAATCATTGATATGGTCATGTTTTTTGTGTAAATATTTGTAAAAGAGTCTCCAGGGTCAGCACTTTGGAACAGTTAGAGGTAAAAAGCTGTAAACAGAGGAGTTTACATGACAACAGGCTGTGTTTCTGTCATATTAACCTCAAGAGAGATAAAAGAGAGAGGGTGGTGAGGGAACTACTGTTTATAACTGCTGGAATGAACCATCTTTAACTATCGGAGACATTCGAAAACATTAAACACAATTAATAAGTGGCTATCAATTCACAATGGGGTCATTCTTAAATAAATAAATGGTATAAGAGAAATAAAACACTGAATATTTTTATTATTATTTGAATTAACCAACTGTACAATAGTAAGTAGTCCCAAAAATCAAAATAAAAATATAATCTAAGGTATACAAAGCAATTATTCATTTGGCCAATGCTCTTTCCCTACAAAAAAAGGGGGGGGGGGTTAACCTGAAAATAATAATAATTATTAGTATTGATTGTTGATATGTCGTTGATTATTTTCCTATAACAGCACACCCCCAAATGATTGATGACATACAGTGGTGCTTGATAGTTTGCGAACCCTTTAGAATTTTCTATATTTCTGCATAAATATGACCTAAAACATCATCCGATTTTCACACAAGTCCTAAAAGTAGATAAAGAGAACCCAGTTAAACAAATGAGACAAAAATATTATACTTGGTCATTTATTTATTGAGGAAAATGATCCGATATTACATATGTGAGTGGCAAAAGTATGTGAACCTCTAGGATTAGCAGTTAATTTGAAGGTGAAATTAGAGTCAGGTGTTTTCAATCAATGGGATGACAATCAGGTGTGAGTGGGCACCCTGTTTTATTTAAAGAACAGGGGTCTATCAAAGTCTGATCTTCACAACACATGTTTGTGGAAGTGTATCATGGCACGAACAAAGGAGATTTCTGAGGACCTCAGAAAAAGCGTTGTTGATGCTCATCAGGCTGGAAAAGGTTACAAAACCATCTCTAAAGAGTTTGGACTCCACCAATCCACAGTCAGACAGATTGCGTACAAATGGAGGAAATTCAAGATCATTATTACCCTCCCCAGGAGTGGTCGACCAACAAAGATCACTCCAAGAGCAAGGTGTGTAATAGTCGGTGAGGTCACAAAGGACCCCAGGGTAAGTTCTAAGCAACTGAAGGCCTCTCTCACATTGGCTAATGTTAATATTCATGAGTCCACCATCAGGAGAACACTGAACAACAATGGTGTGCATGGCAGGGTTGCAAGGAGAAAGCCACTGCTCTCCAAAAAGAACATTGCTGCTGGTCTGCAGTTTGCTAAAGATCACGTGGACAAGCCAGAAGGCTATTGGAAAAATGTTTTGTGGACGGATGAGACCAAAACAGAACTTTTTGGTTTAAATGAGAAGTGTTATGTTTGGAGAAAGGAAAACACTGCATTCCAGTATAAGAACCTTTTTTTTTTTTTTAAAGATAATTTTTTGGGCTTTTTTCACCTTTATTATTGGATAGGACAGTGTAGAGACAGGAAATGAGCGGGAGAGAGAGACAGGGAGGGATCGGGAAATGACCTCGGGCTGGAATCGAACCCAGGTCCCCGGATTTATGGTATGGTGCCTTATCCACCTGAGCCATGACACCCCCCTCCCCAGTGTAAGAACCTTATTCCATCTGTGAAACATGGTGGTGGTAGTATCATGGTTTGGACCTGTTTTGCTGCATCTGGGCCAGGACGGCTTGCCATCATTGATGGAACAATGAATTCTGAATTACACCAGCGAATTCTAAAGGAAAATGTCTAAAGGTTCACATACTTTTGCCACTCACAGATATGTAATTTTGGATCATTTTCCTCAATAAATAAATGACCAAGTATAATATTTTTGTCTCATTTGTTTAACTGGGTTCTCTTTATCTACTTTTAGGACTTGTGTGAAAATCTGATGATGTTTTAGGTCATGTTTATGCAGAAATATCAAATTCTAAAGGGTTCACAAACTTTCAAGCACCACTGGACATGACAGTTAACAGGCTTGTTTTTTGTTTTTTAAATAAATTTATGATTGCTCAATCAACACAATATTTTTTTTAAATATTCTCTACCCAATTTTTGACATTTAAAGTGATTTTAAGAAATAGTTTGGTGAAAAAAAATCCTTCAAATATACACAATTATTCTGTCCACATTCACTAGATATGAGCAATCGCACACTCTGATTGGCTACTCTACTACTAGGATATCAGCTCATGTCCCATGAGTAGAGAAAAACAAAATGGCGGAGCGTGTTGCTGAACCAACCGAGGACGAAATAAAAACTCTACTCGAAAACAAAACCCTGAAAAATACAAAAAAAGCAACAAAATATGGAATGAAAGTATTTTTTGGTAAGAACATATCTTTATTATTTTTCAAGAATTATTATTATTATTATTATAATAATAGCATTTTTCTCGAATTGCTCCTGTCATTTCGCCGGTTTGTTTACATTCCAAGCGAAAATTGTTTTGTCGGACATTTTGTATAAAATTTTTATTTATCGAATTTGAAAATAAATAAATAAATAAAAGCTCTGTTTTTCAAAATCCAGTGAATGTGGATAGAATAAAACAGTTATTCCACTCAATCTCGTCGTACATGGATTATAGACAACTCGGTGCTACGTGCCTCGTCGGCTATCAGCTCATGTACGACTCAATTTCGTGGAATAACTGTTAAATATATTCGATCAGTTAACTCATCAGTTTGTTGCTTTAATTTTCCACTAAAGCTACAAGGCTAATGTAGCTAACAATGGAAAACTGTAACGTCTTTGAACTAACTTGCTTTCAACAACGTAATGCTGCATAAACTCATTGTTAAATAGGTCAAATAGTCAGAGCATAAAGGATTGATTTATTGCGAAATTCACTCAGATAAACATAATCCAAGATGGCCGCCGTCGTATGAGGTGAAGCTGGAGGAGGAGTTTAGTTCAGGGTTTATAGATGACCAACCGTGTGTACTACTGTGTACTAAACCACCAGCTTTTGTGCAAAACTCCAGAAGCAAACTTCCGACACCGAACATAGATTGTATTTGAGGGAACTGTGAAGAGGAAATTGTTATCATGTTTGATCCTGAGGCTAAGCTTTGCTGCGTCCGCCATTTTGTTCCTTATTTGTATTTTAACACCCAGTAGATGTGGAGTGATTTCTGCATGTTTAGCTTCCAGAAATGTACCTCAAATGAGGTAAAAGTAACCAAAAATAAGCAGATGCTTATCCGAGAGAGACATTTAGAGTGATTCTGAGGTACACTGTTAGCATTTCGACCCCTGACAGACGTGTATTGAGCTTGTATTTAAATGCTCGCGATCTTGCTGCATGCAAATCAATGCGAGCTCATACATAATTATTACAATCCATCAGAAATCAGAACTGCAAAACAGAGGAAAAAACGCATCACTTTTCTCTGGTTTTGATGATGTAATTCCCACAGGATCCGCCCGATAACCAGATGGATTCGAGAGAATTCTCTCTTTCTGTCTGTTCTGTCAAAATCAATCCCGACTCTTTCCTTTGGTCTCTTTATCTTTGCCAGTTCTGGGTTGGTTTTTCAAGGTCACACACAAAATAGCACGTAGATCTTCTGCTTCTCGCTGTGGGTTTGTTGTGTAAAATCTCTTTCTCAGCTTCTGCAATCGATAACAGCGTCACGACAGTTATATATATATAAATACAGTCAATGTACATGTATGAATATGTGAGGAATTTTCTGCTTTCTTGCTGCTTTTGGATGCCGTGCTACTTTAAAACAGCAGGTTAACTGTGTACTTAGTGATGATGTTGTTGTTATAGCTGTAATTATTATTTTGAGTGCATGAATACCTTTTCCATGCTGTCTCTGTTTGAGAAGGCGAGCTCACACCGACTGTGACATCAGTGCTTGGCATTACAGCATGGAAATGTTCTCAGAAATATGGAAGGAATTTCTCTTGCTCTCTCTCTCACACACACACACACACACACACACACACACACACACACACACACACACACACAGAGACTCGTCGTTGTTTAATGAGATTAAAGACTTCAGACTTCCAGACATTTCATACACTGACTGTGTTGTTATTGCACTGTATTTGATCGAGCTGAGTGCAAAATTTGCCCCAGTGTAAAACATTATACACTTTTTATAGTATTTATTAAGATGCTCATAAGTTCACGTACCGATTTGACTACATCAGGGTCAGTGACAAATAAAGTGGACTATTTTCACCACCCAGAAAACATCAAGTGGTGTAACGGTACTTAATTAATTAAAAAATATTACATCTTGAAAAGGATGTACCATGTGGCGGCGGGGGCGTGGCCAAGCGGCGGTTTGCAAATGGAGGGCGGGGTCAGGGAAGGTGATCGGCAAAGTCAGTACAATTGTTGTCAGTTAACGTGGTGTCTGTGTGTTTTGCAGTGAGAATGGAAGGTAGAAAAGGAGGGAGAGAGCAACGAGAGAGGATCTGTCCTGAATAGAACATGTGTGTGTGTGTGTGTGTTTTTGTGTGTAAGCTTAGTGAAGCTGAAAAGCAGCAAAATAAAAAAAAAGTTGTGTGTGAACATCATCTCACGCCTGTCACGCTTCAGTATTCCACACACATCAGGGACTTACTACATACCTTTATAGAAAATGTGTAAAAATAATTATTTCTACAGTGGTGTTTGAAAGTTTGTGAACCCTTTCGAATTTTCTATATTTCTGCATAAATATGACCTAAAACATCATCAGATTTTCACACAAGTCCTAAAAGTAGATAAAGAGAACCCAGTTAAACAAATGAGACAAAAATATTATACTTGGCCATTTATTTATTGAGGAAAATGATCCAATATTTCATATCTGTGAGTGGCAAAAGTATGCAAATCTTTGCTTACAGTATCTGGTGTGACCCCCTTGTGCAGCAATAACTGCAACTAAACGTTTCCGGTAACTGTTGATCAGTCCTGCACACCGGCTTGGAGGAATTTTAGCCCATTCCTCTGTACAGAACAGCTTCAACTCTGGGATGTTGGTGGGTTTCCTCACATGAACTGCTCGCTTCAGGTCCTTCCACAACATTTCCATTGGATTAAGGTCAGGACTTTGACTTGGCCATTCCAAAACATTAACTTTATTCTCCTTTAACCATTCTTTGGTAGAACGACTTGTGTGCTTAGGTTCGTTGTCTTGCTGCATGACCCACCTTCTCTTGAGATTCAGTTCATGGACAGATGTCCTGATATTTTCCTTTAGAATTTGCTGGTATAATTCAGAATTCATTGTTCCATCAATTATGGCAAGCCATCCTGGCCCAGATGCAGCAAAACAGGCCCAAACCATGATACTACCACCACCATGTTTCACAGATGGGATAAGGTTCTTATGCTGGAATGCAGTGTTTTCCTTTCTCCAAACATAACGCTTCTCATTTAAACCAAAAAGTTCTATTTTGGTCTCATCTGTCCACAAAACATTTTTCCAATAGCCTTCTGGCTGGTCCACGTGATCTTGAGCAAACTGCAGATGAGCACCAATGTTCTTTTTGGAGAGCAGTGGCTTTCTCCTTGCAACCCTGCCATGCACATCATTGTTGTTCAGTGTTCTCCTGATGGTGGACTCATGAACATTAACATTAGCCGATGTGAGAGAGGCCTTCAGTTGCTTAGAAGTTACCCTGGGGTCCTATGTGACCTCGCCGACTATTAAGGCCTCTGCATGCTCTTGCGACAAGGCTTTCTCAGATAGCTTTTCGCAGACAGTTGTAATTTATTGTTGAGCGGGGAGTAAAGGCGTGCGCGATGTTATTCACCGGCACAACGCAGGGGGGCGCGAAGTCGCTAGGAGTAGTTGGTGGGTGTGGTTAGTGGAGTGTTTATCCTCCAGTTACTTATAATGACTAGAACTTTTTTTTTTTATAATGACTAGAACTGGAGTCGTATAGATGTACGTACTTCCTCGATCAACCGCTCTTCATGCTGCTCCATCTTCGCTCATGTTTTTAAAAATGCCGGTCGTGAAAACAAAACAAACCGGGAAAGTAGGGAAGTGGAAGTGCGTGTACAGCGGATGTAGAGTGGACCAATCCGAGCCCTCTTGTCTGCGGCGCTGTCTGCGAGGCTTCTGCGGTGGTCACAATTTTTGGGAGGTGCGTGCAGAGCGTCTGCGAAGGTGGGGGGGGCTATGCAGACACTGTCTGCGACACTATCTGCGAGGACTGGGTTGTCAGCATAAATTGGCCTTTACACGCCTTGCTCTTGGAGTGATCTTTGTTGGTTGACCACTCCTGGGGAGGGTAACAATGGTCTTGGTTCCTCCATTTGTACACAATCTGTCTGACTGTGGATTGGTGGAGTCCAAACTCTTTAGAGATGGTTTTGTAACCTTTTCCAGCCTGATGAGCATCAACAACGCTTTTTCTGAGGTCCTCAGAAATCTCCTTTGTTCGTGCCATGATACACTTCCACAAACATGTGTTGTGAAGATCAGACTTTGATAGATCCCTGTTCTTTAAATAAAACAGGGTGCCCACTCACACCTGATTGTCATCCCATTGATTGAAAACACCAGACTCTAATTTCACCTTAAAATTAACTGCTAATCCTAGAAGTTCACATACTTTTGCCACTCACAGATATGTAAAACTGGATCATTTTCCTCAATAAATAAATGACCAAATATAATATTTTTGTCTCATTTGTTTAACTGGGTTCTCTTTATCTACTTTTAGGACTTGTGTGAAAATCCGATGATATTTTAGGTCATATTTATGCAGAATTATAGAAAATTCCAAAGGGTTCACAAACTTTCAAGCACCACTGTACATTGCATAAAACATTGTAAATTCTTTTTTTTTAATGTTTCAGACTCATGGTCAAAATTTTTAACATCTGATTTTTAATTAGAAGTCTCAAAAATGATAAATATTTAGACCGTTCTATAATTGCAGGTGCATTTCAAGTGTTGACTCTGTCAGTCATCGTCAACTCTGTTATTGCCAACCCAGGCAATCCGTTAACGGAATGGGCGATAAAAGAGTTGACATTTCCCACCATATTGTGCCTTAACTCCACATGCTAACCTCAAACTAGCTACCACGTGGCATGTATAAAAGCAGAAATTCATAGATTTTAATCAGATTACTGTTTTAAAAAAACCGAGTGAGAGATTCACTCTGATATCACAATAACAGATTTGAAGAATCATTAATCTACTATTGGCGTAAAATCCTTAACATTTTGTTCAAATTAATGAGACACGAAACAGAGCATACCTTACTGCCTCACTTTCTGAAGTTTCCCGCCAGAGGAAGTGACATCACTCGGTGCAGGTGTCGTTCATATTGTTAAAAGTCTTTGTGGATTTTATGCGGTTTTATAACAGAGTTGACAAGAACATTGGGACAGGTAAAAAATATTTTTTTACGACTGAAATTTCACATACAGTGCCTTGCAAAAGTATTCATACCCCTTGAACTTTTTCACATTTTTCCACCTTACAACCACGAACTTAAAAGTTTTTTATTGAGATTTTATGTGATAGACCAACACAGAGTAGCACATACCGTAATTGTGAAGTGAAATGAAAATGATAAATGGTCTTCAAAATTTTAAACAAATAAAAATCTGAAAAATGTGGTGTGCATTAGTATTCAGCCCCCCTGCGTCAATACTTTGTAGAGCCACCTTTTGCTGCAATTACAGCTGCAAATCTTTTGTGGTATGTCTCTACCAGCTTTGCACATCTAGACACTGAAATTTTTGCCCATTCTTCTTTGCAAAATAGCTCAAGCTCAGCCAGATTGGATGGAGAGCGTCTGTGAACAGCAATTTTCAAGTCTTGCCACAGACGCTCAATGGGATTTAGGTCTGGACTCTGACTGGGCTATTCTAACACATGAATATTCTTTGATCTAAACCATTCCATTGTAGCTCTGGCTGTATGTTTAGGGTCATTGTCTTGCTGGAAGGTGAATCTCCTTCCCAGTCTCAAGTCTTTTGCAGCCTCCAACAGGTTTTCTTCCAGGATTGCCCTGTATTTAGCTCCATCCATCTTCCCATCAACTCTGACCAGCTTCCCTGTCCCTGCTGAAGAAAAGCATCCCCATAGCATGATGCTGCCACCACCATGTTTCACAGTGGGGATGGTGTGTGCAGGGTGATGAGCAGTGTTAGTTTTCCGCCACACATAGCGCTTTGCATTTAGGCCAAAAAGTTCAACTTTGGTCTCATCTGACCAAAGCACCTTCTTCCACATGTTTGCTGTGTCCCCTACATGGCTTCTGGCAAACTGCAAACGGGACTTCTTATGCCTGTCTTTCAACAATGGCTTTCTTCTTGCCACTCTTCCAAAAAGGCCAGATTTGTGGAGTGTACGACTTATAGTTGTCCTGTGCACAGATTCTCCCACCTGAGCTGTGGATTTCTGCAGCTCCTCCAGAGTGATCATGGGCCTCTTGGCTGCTTCTCTGACCAGTGCTCTCCTTGCTTGCTCTGTCAGTTTAGGTGGACGGCCATGTCTTGGTAGGTTTGCAGTTGTGCCACACTTTTTCCATTTTTGAATGATGGATTGAACAGTGCTTCTTGGGATATTTTTTTTATAACCTAACCCTGCTTTAAACTTCTCCAGAACTTTATCCCTGACCTGTCTGGTGAGTTCTTTGGTCTTCATGATGCTGTTTGTTCTTCAGTGTTCTCTAACAAACCACTGAGGCCTTCACAGAACAAGTGTATTTATGCTGAGAGTAAATTACACACAGTAGGACTCTATTAACTAATTAGATGACTTCTGAAGGCAATTGATTGCGCTGGATTGTATTTAGAGGTATCAGAGTACAGGGGGCTGAATACTAATGCACACCACATTTTTCAGATTTTTATTTGTTTAAAATTTTGAAGACCATTTATCACTTTTGTTTCACTTCACAATTATGTGCTACTCTGTGTTGGTCTATCACATAAAATCTCAGTAAAAAACTTTAAAGTTTGTGGTTGTAAAGTGGAAAAATGTGAAAAAGTTCAAGGGGTATGAATACTTTTGCAAGGCACTGTAATACAGAAAATAGACTTTTTATACAATTGATTTTATAACAGTTAATAGAATAAGCCCCCCCAAAAAACAGATAGTTAGCCTGAATCACTTCCTGTTTATTCGAGTTGAATGGATGAATCAGGAGTCGAAGACAGGCAGTAGTGTGGGGGGAGGGGTGGGAGTCATTTAGTGAATGTTTTATGGATAAAATGGGTCGAAAATGGACATCAAGCATCGCTATTGGTGAAAGTTTGTCATAATTTGCATTATTGTTCAAAACTGATTCAATGAAGATTTCTTTTGTGGAAAATAACAAAAGGTTTATCTCGGAGACGCGAAATGTCGCCTGAATTCTAGAATGACCCTTAAAATCACAAAAAGCATTCGCACTACATAGGCTGCTACAGTTACATTTTTTTCCCAGAAATTTGACAAAATATATTTGTTTAAATCCATGTTTTCTCTGGTTGCACCATTTGACTTCGTGGTTGTGCTGCCTCACTTTTCAGGTTCTGGCGTCAACTTGAAAACCCATTGAAATCTTCATGCTTATAAATCATGCTTATGTATGCATTCTTAAATAAATAATCATTATTTTTATAATAATGACATGAGAGAGATTTAAGAGATTTCGTCAGGTCTTAACACCTGATGCGTTAAATTAAAACACACTAAGCATCACTCACAAATGACAGGGGGTTTTGATCATGCCAAAATACAAGTTTTACAAAATGTTATGAATGTAAATGTAAATGATTAGCCTTTGTAATATTTTATTTAATTTGCACACACAGTACCAGTCAAAAGTTTGAACATGTCTTCTAATTCAATGTTTAGCTTCACCGGCTGTAGGACGATGAGCTGTTGCCATCACGTGGCATCTGTCCGTCCATCCGTCTGTCCAGGGGTTAAATTGGGATTGGTTATGTGGGGGGGCTCTGCCTCGTACCCGCCCCTGCCCCCGCCGCCCTGCCCCAATATACTTTTTGGAAAATAACCCTCTAATTTGATAACCATATCATATTGCACAGAGATATACACCTTATCTGTGTGTTGTAGGCCTATGTATGTCTTGTAGTGCCCCCCTACACATTATGGCAGTTTGAATGTAGATTGGTTGGCCAATGTAACAGATTGTACAGGTTGTTGTACATTGGTTTGAAGGAAATGATTAGTGGGGGGTCTGGGGGTCCTCCCCCAGAAGTTTTTTTATTATCATACATGTTATTTGCTGAATTCTGGTGCATTTTAATAAGTTGTTCGCTGACTTTACAGAGGTAGGTTGAGCAATATAATTAACATTTTAACAGATATGTTGTTTGCTGCCCACCTTTTGAAGAAATCTGTAAGCTTCCTCCTCTTTGCTTTCCTCATTTTTAACCTTTAGCTGCTGACCTCTAAAAATCCAAGACAACAAAACAATTTATTAACCTTGTATAAAAGTGAAATTGACTGTATCGACAGTTAATTAAGGCTAGAGCACAAGACGAGTGTTTTGTTTATGTTTGCCAAAGGTAGCTAACTTGAGGCAACGTTAGGCTCAACTTTTGGTCAATCTCAGTAGCTAACTTTAACTGACATCTCCCCCTTCCCCCTGGCTAATTTCTGTCGATAACTGGGGACTATGGAAATTGAACTCACCAAATGCACAGACAGTTCGTTCAAGCACCTCTGATGGATTAGGATCGTATGCAGGTAAAAGGGGAGACGGTGTACGGAGAAAATTATAAACAAGTCACAACGCTGAAACACAAGCCCAAAAACCCGCAAACCACGACTTCTGATTTTTTTTTTTTAAAGCGAGCTCACAAAAAAAGAAACCCCAAAGTCGCTTATAAAAAGCGGAATTGGCAACCCACGCAGTGTTCCAGAAACCAGAATCTCTGATCGCAAGTTCTGTTCTAAATAGCTTTGACAGGTCGTCTTATCAGGAAAACTATGATCTATCTCATAAAAGTCATGGGTTTTATTGATTAATAAAACTATATTTAATTATTCAGAACTGAAAATCGTGAAAAGGGTTTGTTGCTTTTGATGTGTGCGTGATCATATGCCATCCGCTCTGAACTTATGTGCCGGGGCTCAGCCCCGGACAGCCCCGGCCCAATTTAACCCCTGCGTCTGTCCACAATTCACAAAAATCGATACTCTTCACTGAGTTTTCACTGGATTTTGATTCTGATTGTTATGTTTTTAAGATCTAATTTTAGTGACTGGTACTGTACGTTCAGACATTCTTTTAATGTCATTTTCACTAAAATTAATTCTATTTTGATACACTAAAAAATATACCTGAAAAAGGAATAATGTAGGTCAGTATGATGTATATCATGAAATTTTACATATTATATTGAAAAATAATGGATTTGGGTGAGAAAAGTGCATCACAGGCCACTGAACACTTTAGGAAACACTTCATGAACAGAAAGACATCCATGTTATTGATTTACTTGTAGAATCAACTGTATATAGAAATAAAGAAATGTGTATGTCAGTCATTTTCACAGTTTAGATGCTTGACAGATAAATTTCATGAATTCCCAGCCTTTTCTACAACCCACTTGCATCTGGATAAGGGAAATGGCACAGTGAGGATCCTCTTTTTGGACTTCTCAAGTGCCTTCAATACCATCCAGCCCCTTATGCTTCAGGACAAACTGAACAGGATGCGAGTGGACCCCTGCCTGGTCACCTGGATCTCCAGCTACCTTACCGACAGGCTGCAGTACGTCAGGCTGAAGGACATCACATCTGACACTGTGATTAGCAGCACCGGAGCACCCCAGGGCATGGTGCTGGCCCCTCTTCTCTTCACCCTGTACACCGTGGATTTCTGCTACAACTCGGAGCTGTGTCACATTCAGAAGTTTGCCAATGACACAGCCATAGTGGGGTGTATCAGGGATGACAGAGAGGAGGAGTATAGGAGCCTGGTGAGGGACTTTGCCATTTGGTGCAATAGGAACCATCTGCAGCTCAACACCTCGAAGACCAAGGAGCTGGTCATTGACTTTGGGAGGTCCAGACCAAGGTCACGACCAGTTCTGATCGAGGGAGTCGAGGTGGAGGCTGTGGATTCCTACAAGTACCTTAGGCTGTGGCTGGACAGCAAGCTGGACTGGACTTGCAACACCAACCACCTGTACAGGAAGGTACAGAGCAGGCTGTACTTCCTGAGGAGGCTGCAGTCCTTTAACATTTGCAGGAAACTCCTGTGGATGTTCTATCAGTCTGTGGTCGCCAGTGTCCTGTTTTACACCATGGTGTGCTGGGGGGGCAGCACATCCAAGAAGGACACATCCAGGCTGGACAAACTGATCAGGCAGGCCAGCTCTGTGGTCGGCATGAAGCTGGACTCTATGGTGACGGTGGCAGAGAAGAGGACTATGGACAAACTACTGAACATCAGGGACAATGCCAGTCACCCTCTGCACACCGTCATCAGCAACCAAAAAAGGTCAAAGGTCAAAGTGAACTTTATTGTCAATCAGACCATGTAACAGAATTACACAGAGGATTGAAATTGCATTTCCCCAAACTCCAAATGTGCAGTATTAAAAAATTGACACACAACTAAACATAAAAGTGCACACAGACATCAACAGATAAACAAATTAACACAACATATAGACAGACAGTGAGCGTACAGTTCCCAGAATATTCACCAAGATCCAGAAATGTTGTCAAGTTTGAGGTAATGTAGTCCAGAATTGTAGTTCCAGAAATGTAGTCCAGAAATGTAGTCAAGTTTGAGGTATGTTATTGGGGTGCAATAGTACAAGGGTACAATAATACAAGGTGCAGTATGGTAAAGTGCAAAATGCAGAATAGCAGCATGGAGATAAATAAGTGTTGTAAACTTGTATGTTCTTGTGTAAAAAAGAATATTGGCATATGTGCATATAAAGAGCATTGTATAGACATTGAGTATACTGTTTGACAGTTTGCTGGTCTTTTGTGTGGGGGGGGGTTATGTTCTTGGAGTTTTCATGAGTGAGTTGAGCAGTCTGATGGCCTGTGGGAAAAAGCTGTTGCTGAGTCTTACTGTCTGTGGTCTGTTGGTGAGAAAGTCCAGTAGCTAGTTGCATAGCGGGGTGCTGATGCCTATAGTACTGAGTTTATTCACCAGGTGTTGTGGGATGACTGTGTTGAAGGCGGAGCTGAAGTCGATGAACAGCATCCGCATGTAACTGTTTTTGTTTTCCAGATGAGCCAGGCTGATGTGAAATGCTGTTGCTATGGTGTCATCAGTGGAGCATTTGGGATGGTATGCAAACTGGAATGGGTCAAGTGTGGTGGGTAGGCTGGATGTTATATGGGCCTTGACCAGCCTTTCAAAGCACTTCATTATGATGGGAGTGAGTGCTATGGACCGGTAGTCGTTCAATGTTGTGGCTGGGAATTTCTTGGGTAGCGGTATGATGGTGGTGGCTTTGAAGCATGCTGGTAAGATGGCTTGGCTCAGAGAGGTGTTGAAGATATCTGTGAGAACATCTGTAAGTGAGTCAGCACAGTCTCTAAGCACACGCCCAGGTATATTGTCAGGACCAGCAGCTTTCCTGGGGTTCACCTTTTGAAGGGTCCTCCGCACGTCAGCAGGGTCCAGGTGAAGTGTTACATTGTCTGAGTAGTGAGGGGTTTTTGTTGGTGTGGTGGTGTTGTTTTCTTCAAACCGGCTGAAGAAGGTGTTAAGTGAGTTTAGGAAGTCTGTGCTGTCCTCACACGGTAGGGGTATTGGCCTGTAATCGGTTACTGACTGGATGCCTTGCCATAGGCATCTGGGGTCTTTTGTGTCAGTGAAGTGTGATTGGATTTTCTGTCCATAAGCACGCTTGGCTGCTCTCACGCCCCGGTTCAAGTTGGCCCTAGCAGTTCTAAGAGCTACTTTGTCCCCAGACTTGAAAGCAGTATTCCGTGCTCTCAGGAGCTCACGTACCTCCCTGGTGCACCAGGGTTTTTCGTTGGCCCTTGCGGTGATGTGTTTGATGACGGTCACATCTTCCATGCATTTGGATATGTATCCTGTCACAGACTCAGTGTATTCCGTTATGTTGACATGCTGGTTGGTAGTGGCAGCCTCCCTAAAAACATTCCAGTCTGTGCAGTCAAAACAGTCTTGAAGAGCTGAGGTAGCCCCCTCTGGCCATGTTCTGATCTGTTTCACAGATGGCTTGTTCCTGGTTAGCAGTGGTCTGTAAGCTGGAATTAGCATAACAGAGAGATGGTCCGAGTTTCCCAGGTGGCAGTGGGGAACAGCTCTGAATGCCTGTTTAATGTTTGTGTAGACCTGGTCAAGAGTGTTCTCTCCCCTAGTTGCAAAGTCCACATATTTGTGATAATGTGGAAGTACTGCCTTCAGATTGGCCTGATTGAAATATAGACAGAGTCCGGGTTAGAGTCCTGCATTGAGCTCACAGACTGATACAATGTAGAGAGTGCATCCTTTGTATTCGCACTGGGAGGAATGTACACAGCTGTAATGTTGATGGCTGAGAATTATCTTGGCAAGTAGACTGGACGACATTTAGCTGTTAGAAATTCTCTGTCCTCAGAACAGTGACTTGAGATAACTTTGACGTTAGTACACCAGTTGTTATTAATGAAAATGCACACACTACCTCCCCGAGATTTACCACTGAGAGTGTGGCTCCTGTCCACCCGGAACATTGTTAGTCCGTCCATCTGAAAGGCATTGTCTGGTACGGTGTGATTAAGCCACATCTCAGTGAGGATGATGGCGCTGCAGTCTCTCACCTTTCTTTGTGTAATTAAATCCAGTCTGAGGTAGTCCATTTTGTTTTCCAGCGAACGAAAGTTGGATAGCAGGATTGAAGGAAGTGCGGATCTGTACGGTTTAGCTTTTAGCCTGGCGCTGATACCCGCTCGACAGCCCCGCTTGCTGGGTCTAGCACACCGCTTGCGATGCATGCTAGGTCTCTCCAACCGCTTGCGTCGCCTCCAGTGTCAGCCGGTGGCGGGAGGAGAGTCCGCTGCCTTGCAGGCCCCTGGGTCTTGCGGGTGTAGAATGCCTAGCTTGCCGAGTGCTTTGGGTTCCAAAGCCATCATAACTCCGGAAATATTGTTTGAAAAGTTGGAGTTTCATAGTTTGAGTAGTAAGCTTCTGTTGTAGACTATTCTCGTACAAGACTGTGACGGTACAGACAACACATTTAACATAAAAATGAGGAGGAGAGGAGCCTGTTCAGTGACAGAATGCTCCTTCCCAAGTGCAGGACTAACAGACTTAAAAACTCCTTTGTCCCTCACGCCATCAGACTGTACAACTCCTCTCTGGGAGGGAGGAGGGGTAACAGGAGGACAGAGGACAAGAAGGAGCAGTAGCCTAGCTTGACAAAAAGCAATACTGGACAATGTGCAATATAAATGTGCAATGTAATGTGCAATACCTCTCCTGCTGGACTTTTTTCATATTTTATTTTTTATATTTGTAGATGTTAATGCTTAATTTATCTAGAAGTTTTTGCTATTTTCTATTCTCTGTTTATCCTGTAATGATGCTGCGGGAATTTTAATTTCCCTGAGGGAACCCTCCCAAAGGGATCAATAAAGTTCTACACTATCTATCTATCTATCTATCTATCTATCTATCTATCTATCTATCTATCTATCTATCTATCTATCTATCTATCCCCAATTCCAAAAATGTTGGGACACTGTGTAAAATAAAAACAGAATGTGAAGATTTGCAAATCATGGAAACCTGATATTTCATTAAAATAGTACAAAGGCAACATATCAAATGTTGAAACTGAGAAATTTTATTGTTTTTTGAAAAATATATGCTTAATTGAATTTGATGTCAACAACACATTTCAGAAAAGTTGGGACAAGGGCAACAAAAGGCTGAAAAATTTGTGTAATGCTTAAAAAAAGCTAATTTGCTTAATTAACAACAGGTCAGTAACATGATTGGGTATAAAGAGTATCCCAGAGAGGCGGAGTCTCTCAGAAGTAACGATGGGGATGGGTTCACTGCTCTGTGAAAGACTGCATGGGCAAACAGTGCAACAATTTAAGAATAACATTCCTCAATGTAAAACTGGAAAGAATTTGGGGATCACATCATCTATGGTCCATAAGATCATTAAAAGATTCAGAGAATCTGGAGAAATCTCTGTATGCAAGAAACAAGGCTGAAAACTGACATTGGATGCCTGTGATCTTCAGGCCCTCAGGAGACACTGTATTAAAAGCAGACACGTGTCTGTAGTGGAAATCACTGTATGGGCTCAGGAACACTTTAGAAAACCATCATCTGTGAAAACACTTCATGACTGCATCCACAAATGCAAGTTAAAACCAGATATGAACAACATCCAGAAACACCGTCACCTTCTCTGGGCCCGAGCTCTTTTACGATGGACTGAGGCGAAGTGGAAAACTATCCCGAGGTCTAGTAGAAATTCTTTTTTAGAAATCATGGACACCACGTCCTCCAGGCTAAAGAGGAGAGGGACCATCTGGCTTATCAGTGCACAGTTCAAAAGCCAGCATCTGTGATGGTATGAGGGTGCATTAGTGCACATGACATGGGTAGCTTGTACATCTGGGAAGGCATCATTAATGCTGAATGATAGATACACGTTTCAGAGCAATATGCTGCCATCCAAAGAAAATCTTTTTCAGGGAAGGCCTTCCTTCTTTCAGCAAGACAAAACCACTTTCTGCACATATTAAAACTGCAGGGCTCTGTAGTAAAAGAGTCCAGGTGCTAAACTGACCTGCCTGCAGTCCAGACCTGTCTCCCATTTAAAACATTTGGTGCATTATGAAGCACAAAATATGACAAAGGAGACCCCGAACTGTTGAGCAACTGAAATTGTATATCAGGCAAGAATGGGACAACATTTCTCTTTCAAAACTACAGCAACTGGTCTCCTCAGTTCCCAAATGTTTACAGAGTATTGTTAAAGTAGGCGTGATGCGACAGTGGTAAACACGCCCCGTCCCAACTTTTCTGAAATGTGTTTCTGACATCAAATTCAAAATGAGCATATATTTTTCAAAAAAACAATAACATTGCTCAGTTTCAACATTTGATATGTTGTCTTTGTACTATTTTCAATGAAATATTGGGTTTCCCTGATTTGCAAATCATCGCATTCTGTTTTTATTTACAGTTTACACAGCGCCCCAACTTTTTGGAATCGGGGTTGTACAGTGGTGCTTGAAAGTTTGTGAACCCTTTAGAATTTTCTATATTTCTGCATAAATATGACCTAAAACATCATCAGATTTTCACACAAGTCCTAAAAGTAGATAAAGAGAACCCAGTTAAATAAATGAGACAAAAAAATTATACTTGCTCATTTATTTATTGAGGAAAATGATCCAATATTATATATCTGTGAGTGGCAAAAGTATGTGAACCTCTAGGATTAGCAGTTAATTTGAAGGTGAAATTAGAGTCAGGTGTTTTCAATCAGTGGGATGACAATCAGGTGTGAGTGGGCACCCTGTTTTATTTAAAGAACAGGGATCTATCAAAGTGTGATCTTCACAACACATGTTTGTGGAAGTGTATCATGGCACGAACAAAGGAGATTTCTGAGGACCTCAGAAAAAGTGTTGCTGATGCTCATCAGGCTGGAAAAGGTTACAAAACCATCTCTAAAGAGTTTGGACTCCACCAATCCACAGTCAGACAGATTGTGTACAAATGGAGGAAATTCAAGACCATTGTTACCCTCCCCAGGAGTGGTCGACCAACAAAGATCACTCCAAGAGCAAGGCGTGTAATAGTCAGTGAGTTCACAAAGGACCCCAGGGTAACTTGTAAGCAACTGAAGGCCTCTCTCACATTGGCTAATGTTAATGTTCATGAGTCCACCATCAGGAGAACACTGAACAACAATGGTGTGCATGGCAGGGTTGCAAAGAGAAAGCCACTGCTCTCCAAAAAGAACATTGCTGCTCGTCTGCAGTTTGCTAAAGATCATGTGGACAAGCCAGAAGGCTATTGGAAAAATGTTTTGTTGACGGATGAGACCAAAATATAACTTTTTGGTTTAAATGAGAAGCGTTATGCTTGGAAAAAGGAAAACACTGCATTCCAGCATAAGAACCTTATCCCATCTGTGAAACATGGTGGTGGTAGTATCATGGTTTGGGCCTGTTTTGCTGCATCTGAGCCAGGACAGCTTGCCATCATTGATGGAACAATGAATTCTGAATTATACCAGCGAATTCTTAAGGAAAATGTCAGGACATCTGCCCATGAACTGAATCTCAAGAGAAGGTGGGTCATGCAGCAAGACAACGACCCTAAGCACACAATTTGTTCTACCAAAGAATGGTTAAAGAAGAATAAAGTTAATGTTTTGGAATGGCCAAGTCAAAGTCCTGACCTTAATCCAATCGAAATGTTGTGGAAGGACCTGAAGCAAGCAGTTCATGTGAGGAAACCCACCAACATCCCAGAGTTGAAGTTGTTCTGTACAGAGGAATGGGCTAAAATTCCTCCAAGCCGGTGTGCAGGACTGATCAACAGTTACCGCAAACGTTTAGTTGCAGTTATTGCTGCACAAGGGGGTCACACCAGATACTGAAAGCAAAGGTTCACATACTTTTGCCACTCACAGATATGTAATACTGGATCATTTTCCTCAATAAATAAATGACCAAGTATAATATTTTTGTCTCATTTGTTTAACTGGGTTCTCTTTATCTACTTTTAGGACTTGTGTGAAAACCTGATGATGTTTTAGGTCATATTTATGCAGAAATATAGAAAATTCTAAAGGGTTCACAAACTTTCAAGCACCACTGTATATACATCCAGTTGTATTTGTGATGTAATTTTATAAAACTCCTTTGGCCATTCTGTATTGCAACATACGTTGTCCTTCTGGGGTCATAGTTTTCATTCTGCATGTGTTTCAGTGAGTGTCAGGAGATTGCACTGTATTAGTGGGAATTAAAGCCTCTTTGAAATATTTTAACTAGTGCCGCTTTAATAAATGCACATTTTAAACCTGGCATACAGAAAGAAATCAGCCCTGCACACATTAAACTCATTTGTTCAGGCTAATAAATTGTACTGGATCACGTGCAGTGGTAACACATGTTTATTAAAGCCTCATGGTCCAGCGTACACAGTGGTAAAGCATGTTTATTAAAATCTGACCCACTTCAGACAGTCTCTGCAGTGTATCTATTTACTCATGGTGAAAATGAAACTCTGCGTTCAAATGAAAAAATGAGTCACGACCCTTGAGTCAAGTCCACTTAATTGAAAGCACGCTTTATTTCAAGTGTGGTACAAAAGAATTAATAACTCTACAAATAATTATATATGGATAAGAATAAATCGAATAAACTAACACGAGAAGATAAAAGGTATTATTCTATCCACATTCACTGGATATGAGCAATCGTGCACTCTGATTGGCTACTCTATTACTAGGATAGTATCAGCTTATAGACTGCGAGTAGAGAAAAACAAAATGGCAGAGCGTGTTGCTGAACCAACCAAGGACGAAATAAAAACTCTACTCAAAAACAAAACCCCCAAAAATTATCAGGTATTTAAAAGAAACAGAAATAGCTTAAAGAATATAGGTTTTTTTTTTCTTCCTAGTATCTCCTGTTCCACACTCCAGCCCAGATGGTGGCAGTAATGCACCTTTAAGTTGGTTTGCCAAAGAAGAGGAAAACCCCCCAAAATACAAAAAATTAAATAAAAAAACAGAATATAGAATGAAATTATTTGATGGTAAGAACGTATCTTTTTATTTTTCAAGAATTATTATTATAACATTTTTCACATGACTGAAACCCAAGAATACCATGAAGAGAAAAAGAAAATGGCGGCGCGTGTTGCTGAACCAACCGAGGACAAAATAAAAATTCTACTTGAATACAAAACCCCAAAAAATACAAAAAAAGCAATAAAATATGTAATAAAAGTATTTGATGGTAAGAACGTATCTTTTTTTATTTTTCAAGAATTATTATTATTATTATTATTATTATTATTATTATTATAGAATTTTTCACAAATTGTGACTGTCATTTTGCCGGTTTGTTTACATTCGAAGCGGAAATTATTTTGTCGAACGTTTTGTATAAAGTTTTTATTTATCGATTTTGAAAAAAAAATAAAAATGCTCTGTTTCTCAAAATCCAGTGAATGTGGATAGAATAAAACAGTTATTTCACTCAATCTTGTTGTACATGGCTTATAGCCGCTATCTGCTCATGTACGACTCGATTTCGTGGAATAGCTGTTGAATAAACGCATAATGGTGTAGTGGTTAGCATGGTTGTCTCACAGCAAGAAGGTTCTGGGTTCGAACCCAGCGGCCAGCAAGGCCTTTCTGTATGGAGTTTGCATGTTCTCCCTATGTCTGTATGGGTTTCCTCTGGGTGCTCTGGTTTCCCCCACAGTCCAAAGACATGCAGTTAGGTTAATGTGGGGCGGCTTTGGCCTGAAGTGCCCTTGAACAAGGTACTTACTGTAACCCCTGACTGCTTCTTCTTCTAATTAGAGAATCAGCTAATAAAATAAGATGAAAAGAGAATAAAATGGAGAACTAAAAATAAGCAAAACAAGCTAAATAGATTCAAATAAAACAGTAACATAAGAGTGATAAAATGTGAACTTGCCAGCACTACACAATAGACTTCTAGCACCTCAAAAGCTGGCGAGAATAGAAATCTTTTCAAGTTTGAACAGAAAATTCTATACAACACCTAAAAGATGTCTTAAAGGATGAATTTTTACATGGCACTGAAATTTCGTTGATGTTAAAGAGACTTCTGGGCCTGAATCTCAGAAAATAATCAGCTTTGCTTCAGCTTCATCTGTTCGTTTTGTTGATACTGGAAAGCTTTGTTGAGGATTATCTACAAATCTTGCATTCATCCTGTATCTGGTGTCTGAACAAACCCCACTGGGTGTTGACTCAACAGCCTTCCAGACATTTTCCATGGAAGGGCTCTTGCGCTGTTGTTTCCGTCCAGCCCCAGTGACAGGGCAGGGTTTTCTGACTCAACTTTGGTTAAGATAATTCAAGAAAGTCTGAATCACCTCTGAGTAAGACATTCTCCTTTTTGCCTTTTCTCTTGAGTAAGAGCGAAGGATGGGGTGTTTGTATAACCGGATTCTTTGTTTTCGAGCCGTTCTGACCCTGTGCACTTGGCCATCTGGATATTATGCTACGTCATATCTAGTACTCACCGATGCTAAATCAGTGTTGCAGAGCAGCCCTGTGAGAGATTAGCCACGGGAATTGTTGTCTGCTCGGCGTCTCTGTGACAGGAGAATGAATCACGTAAATTTAAAAATGGTTCATTTGAGCCTACACTGTCCTCCACTCACTCCACTCCGAAGAGTCTGAGTCCATGGCTCAGTGTAATCTGTAATCATTTCCGATAAAAATGTAAGAAGCCGGGTTGTACTATGCACAGTTGTTGGTGTGTGTGTGTGTTTTATTTATATATATATGAGTTAGGAACTGTTAATGTTACCTTGAAAGTTTATAGTTTAGTTTATATTAACCATATAGCTACAGGTTAGCAACAGTGTTGTAGTCAAGACACTAAACCTCGAGTCTGAGTCCAGTCTCGAGTCCCCAGTGTTCAAATCTGAGTCAAGTTCATGTCCAGTCCGAGTTGAGTCCGAGAACAAGACTCCAACCGCACCATTTGACGGTAGCTGTTCCTGCCTTTATGTGAAAGCGTCTCTGCTACTGTGTTGGACTGATGTTCCTGCTCGACTGCCCCGTTTTAGTTAACAGGCTACAAATAAAAAGCTTGTTCATCGCTCAGCAAGCCCCGCCCACTATCAACAGGGCAAATAACATGAGGGTTAACACTAGCTAGTTCATCGGTCAGCAAGCAAGCTCCGCCCACTATCAACAGAGCAATGAACATAGCGTGTCACTTCTTTCTCTGGGTGGAGTCTTACCAAATGACGATTGAAGTTCGAGGTTGTCCCTGCCGTCTCCTCAATAGTTCTTCTACATATGGAACACACAGCAGGGCATTTTTTCCCACTGCACGAGAAGTCTGTATAAGCAAAGCAGACAATCCTAGCGGCGTCTCTCCAGGCATTTTAGCGCCACTAATGCTAGTTTGTTCCTGAACATGACGTATGAACAGGTGAATGTGCATTCTCTTGCACGAAAATAGTATAAAATTAATGCAGAAATGTATAGATATCTTATGCCAAATTATTATGGCATGTTACAAAAAATAAAGGAAAAAATCGGAATCCTCGTCTCCAATTTACAAGTCTGAATGCAGTTAATGTACAAGTCCGAGTCCGAGTCATGAGTGCTCAAGGTCGAGTCAAGTCACAAGTCCTTAAAATTAGGGCACGGGTTGGACTCAAGTCCGAGTCCTGGACTTGAGTACTACAAGCCTGGTTAGCAATCAAGATTATAAAATTTCCCAGATAGCACACACTCATCAAGCAAAATCTAAGCGACGGCACTTGGAGCTCATTTTCTAACTAGAAGGGTACTCGGTAGAGTATATACCTCTACCAAGCCACATATTAGAATATCCAGATGTTTACTATGTTTACATATATATTTGGATTTGCATCAAAATCTAATCAATTGTTCCTTGGCTCACCTTTCCACCAAATTTCATTCAAATCCGTTCACTACTTTTTGAGTTATGTTGGGAAGAGCAAAAAAAAAAGATCTGGATCCACATACATACAGTAAGGTCCATATATATTTGGACACTGACACAAATTTTGTTTTTTTACCTGTTTACTGAAACATATTCAGGTTATAGTTATATAATGGACATAAAGTCCAAACTTTCAGCTTTCATTTGAGGGTATCCACATTAAAATTGGATGAAGGGTTTAGGAGTTTCAGCTCCTTAACATGTGCCACCCTGTTTTTAAAGGGACCAAAAGTAATTGGACAATTGACTCCAAGGCTATTTCATGGGCAGGTGTGGGCAATTCCTTCATTATGTCATTCTCAATTAAGCAGATAAAAGGCCTGGAGTTGATCTGAGGTGTGGTGCTTGCATTTGGAAGATTTTGCTGTGAAGAAAACATGCGGTCAAAGGAGCTCTCCATGCAGGTGAAACAAGCCATCCTTAAGCTGCGAAAACAGAAAAAACCCATCCGAGAAATTGCTACAATATTAGGAGTGGCAAAATCTACAGTTTGGTACATCCTGAGAAAGAAAGAAAGCACTGGTGAACTCATCAATGCAAAAAGACCTGGACACCCACAGAAGACAACAATGGTGAATGATCGCAGAATAATTTCCATGGTGAAGAGAAACCCCTTCACAACAGCCAACCAAGTGAACAACACTCTCCAGGAGGTAGGCGTATCAATATCCAAATCTACCATAAAGAGAAGAAGTATGTGGTTTGGCATTGTCATGCTGGAAAATGCAAGGTCTTCCCTGAGAGAGACGTCATCTGGATGGGAGCATATGTTGCTCTAGAACCTGGATATACCTTTCAGCATTGATGGTGTCTTTCTAGATGTGTAAGCTGCCCATGCCACACGCACTAATGCAACCCCATACCATCAGAGATGCAGGCTTCTGAACTGAGCGCTGATAACAACTTGGGTCGTCCTTCTCCTCTTTAGTCCGAATGACACGGCGTCCCTGATTTCCATAAAGAACTTCAAATTTTGATTCGTCTGACCACAGAACAGTTTTCCACTTTGCCACAGTCCATTTTAAATGAGCCTTGGCCCAGAGAAGACGTCTGCGCTTCTGGATCATGTTTAGATACGGCTTCTTCTTTGAACTATAGAGTTTTAGCTGGCAACGGCGGATGGCACGGTGAATTGTGTTCACAGATAATGTTCTCTGGAAATATTCCTGAGCCCATTTTATGATTTCCAATACAGAAGCATGCCTGTATGTGATGCAGTGCCGTCTAAGGGCCCGAAGATCACGGGCACCCAGTATGGTTTTCCGGCCTTGACCCTTACGCACAGAGATTCTTTCAGTTTCTCTGAATCTTTTGATGATATTATGCACTGTAGATGATGATATGTTCAAACTCTTTGCAATTTTACACTGTCGAACTCCTTTCTGATATTGCTCCACTATTTGTCGGCGCAGAATTAGGGGGATTGGTGATCCTCTTCCCATCTTTACTTCTGAAAGCCGCTGCCACTCCAAGATGCTCTTTTTATACCCAGTCATGTTAATGACCTATTGCCAATTGACCTAATGAATTGCAATTTGGCCCACCAGCTGTTCCTTTTTTGTACCTTTAACTTTTCCAGCCTCTTATTGCCCCTGTCCCAACTTTTTTGAGATGTGTTGCTGTCATGAAATTTCAAATGAGCCAATATTTGGCATGAAATTTCAAAACGTCTCACTTTCCACATTTGATATGTTGTCTATGTTCTATTGTGAATACAATATCAGTTTTTGAGATTTGTAAATTATTGCATTCCGTTTTTATTTACAATTTGTTCTTTGTCCCAACGTTTTTGGAATCGGGGTTGTAATAATAATGATAATAATAATAATTGATATCACAAAGTTTTCTGTAAAGACATGTTTACTGGACTTAATTTACGTTAAGAGAGAAAAAAGAGAGGCTTATGAGAGAATGTATGTTTATAGCTGCTATAATGTAAGTAGAAACTAAGCTAACTTGTTTCACGGCAATTCATTGGCAAATTATTGTGGTATAAAAGAATTAAAGGAAAGTGGTAGCCGTGGCATCACTTGGGTTGGTGTCACTCAGGGTGGTAACTCATGGTTAATTGTAACTTTATCATTGGAAAGTTTGTGACATGTATTATTTAACAATCCCCAGTGTCTTCACTTACACTATTGTACAGTGGTTCTTGAAAGTTTGTGAACCCTTTAGAATTTTCTATATTTCTGCATAAATATGACCCAAAACAACATCAGATTTTCACACAAGTCCTAAAAGTAGATAAAGAGAACCCAGTTAAACAAATAAGACAAAAATATTTTACTTGGTCATTTATTTATTGAGGAAAATGATCCAATATTACACATCTGTGAGTGGCAAAAGTATGTGAACCTCTAGGATTAGCAGTTAATTTGAAGGTGAAATTAGAGTCAGGTGTTTTCAATCAATGGGATGACAATCAGGTGTGAGTGGGCATCCTGTTTTATTTAAAGAACAGGGATCTATCAAAGTCTGATCTTCACAACACATGTTTGTGGAAGTGTATCATGGCACGAACAGAGGAGATTTCTGAGGACCTCAGAAAAAGCGTTGTTGATGCTCATCAGGCTGGAAAAGGTTACAAAACCATCTCTAAAGAGTTTGGACTCCACCAATCCACAGTCAGACAGATTGTGTACAAATGGAGGAAATTCAAGACCATTGTTACCCTCCCCAGGAGTGGTCGACCAACAAAGATCACTCCAAGAGCAAGGCGTGTAATAGTCAGTGAGTTCACAAAGGACCCCAGGGTAACTTGTAAGCAACTGAAGGCCTCTCTCACATTGGCTAATGTTAATGTTCATGAGTCCACCATCAGGAGAACACTGAACAACAATGGTGTGCATGGCAGGGTTGCAAAGAGAAAGCCACTGCTCTCCAAAAAGAACATTGCTGCTCGTCTGCAGTTTGCTAAAGATCATGTGGACAAGCCAGAAGGCTATTGGAAAAATGTTTTGTTGACGGATGAGACCAAAATATAACTTTTTGGTTTAAATGAGAAGCGTTATGCTTGGAAAAAGGAAAACACTGCATTCCAGCATAAGAACCTTATCCCATCTGTGAAACATGGTGGTGGGAGTATCATGGTTTGGGCCTGTTTTGCTGCATCTGGGCCAGGACGGCTTGCCATCATTGATGGAACAATGAATTCTGAATTATACCAGCAAATTCTAAAGGAAAATGTCAGGACATCTGTCCATGAACTGAATCTCAAGAGAAGGTGGGTCATGCAGCAAGACAACGACCCTAAGCACACAAGTTGTTCTACCAAAGAATGGTTAAAGGAGAATAAAGTTAATGTTTTGGAATGGCCAAGTCAAAGTCCTGACCTTAATCCAATCGAAATGTTGTGGAAGGACCTGAAGCGAGCAGTTCATGTGAGGAAACCCACCAACATCCCAGAGTTGAAGCTGTTCTATACGGAGGAACGGGCTAAAATTCCTCCAAGCCGGTGTGCAGGACTGATCAACAGTTACCGCAAACGTTCAGTTGCAGTTATTGCTGCACAAGGGGGTCACACCAGATACTGAAAGCAAAGGTTCACATACTTTTGCCACTCACAGATATGTAATACTGGATAATTTTCCTCAATAAATAAATGACCAAGTATAATATTTTTGTCTCATTTGTTTAACTGGGTTCTCTTTATCTACTTTTAGGACTTGTGTGAAAATCTGACGATGTTTTAGGTCATATTTATGCAGAAATATAGAAAATTCTAAAGGGTTCACAAACTTTCAAGCGCCACTATATTTAGTTCTGGGCAAATTTCCAGATTCTCAGCAAGCTCAGCTGGTTCTGGTTCTGAGCAACATTTTATCAACTGTATCATCTTTTCTTTTCTTTTTTCCATTCTAGCTTTGCAGAATATGTTTTAACATGATGTCATGTTCTGTATCATCCAAACATTTCTACAGAATGCATCATTACATTTTCTGAGACTCCACTGGAAAAGCGAGAGAGAGAGAGAGAGAGAGAGAGAGCGAGATCTGACCAAACAAGGTTGCTTAATGATAGCATGCATCAAAATATTTGCTTTTTCAACTCTCATTTGCTCAGCCTAGTCATACTTGGGAATACCCAAGTCCCAAGTTTAATAAACAGCAGCCCAAAAACAGTAACTTAAAATGTTTCCTGAGCCAGCAAAGTTTACAATTGCCTCAAAAAAATCTACCAGAAACCTTTTTTTTTTTCAACATTTTTAAAGACAGAACGCCTTCACGAGCCTTAATTAGAGCTGATGTTTGCTTGAGGCTCACTGTAATTGCAGTAGCTGTACAGTTTGGCTGTGATGCTGTATAGATATCTATAAGTTCCTGAAATAAGTTTTTTTTTTCTTTTTAGCTTCGCCATCAATCCTAAATAAGTAATAAAAATATTTACAAGGTAAAGAAAGGAAAAAAATTTGATATATACAGTTGTGTTCACAATTATTCAACCCCCACTGAAATTAAGTGTTTTGGCCAGTTTGACATTGATTTTGATCATTTCAGTCATCTTATTTACAATTAAATCAAAGAGGCACTTGTAAATTAGACAAATATAACATAACATTTATAATAAAATGGCCACAAATGTCTTTTCTGTGCTCACATCATTATCAGTTTTATTCAACCCCCAAGTGACATTCATTCTTAGTACTTAGTACAACATCCTTTTCCAGTTATAACATCTTTCAAGCGTGAAGCATAGCTTGACACAAGTGTCTTGCAGCGACCAACGGGTATCTTAGCCCATTCTTCATGGGCAAAAGCCTCCAGTTCAGTCACATTCTTAGGCTTGCGCGCTGCAACTGCCTTCTTTAGGTCCCACCAGAGGTTCTCAATCGGATTTAAGTCTGGTGACTGCGATGGCCACTCCAGAATGTTCCAGCCCTTCATCTTCAACCATGCTCTAGTGGACTTGGATGTGTGCTTAGGATCATTGTCCTGTTGAAAGGTCCAACGTCTCCCAAGCCGCAGGTTTGTGACAGACTCCATCACATTTTCTTCCAAGATTTCCTGGTACTGAAGAGAATTCATGGTACCCTGCACACGATGAAGCTTCCCTGTACCATTAGAAGCAAAACAACCCCAAAGCATAATTGACCCCCCGCCATGCTTCACAGTAGGCAAGGTGTTCTTTTCTTCATAGGCCTGGTCCAAACATAATGCTGGTCCATGGGCCCAAGCAGTTCTAATTTAGTTTCATCAGTCCACAGAACACTTTCCCAAAACTTTTGTGGCTTGTATGACTTTTGGCATACTGCAGTCGACATTTCTTATTCTTTGGCGTCAGCAAGGGGGTGCGCCTGGGAGTTCTGGCATAGAGGCCGTCATTATGCAGTGTGCGCCTTATTGTCTGTGCTGAAACCTCAATGCCCACATCTAACAGATCTTTTTTCAGTTCCTCACCAGTCACACGGGGATTTTTATCCACCTGGCGCTTCAGGTAGCACACAGCAGTCGCCATCAGGATCTTCTTTCTGCCACGACCAGGTAGCGTTTCCACTGTGCCCTTTGCCTTGAATTTACAGATGATGCTTCCGATAGTATCTCTTGGAATGTTTAACATTTTGGAAATCTTCTTATATCCATTGCCATTCTTGTGAAGAGAAATAACCTCTTCTCTTGTCTTCTGGGACCATTCTCTTGCCTTCACCATGTTTGTCAACACACCAGTAAATGTCTAGAAGGAGCTGAGTATCACAGTCCCTTTAAATCTGCCTAATTGGTGCTTATTATGCTTGATTGATGCTCATTGACATCCACAGGTGTTTTCAATACCTGATTGAAAACACTTGAATGAACCTCTGTTCTTAAGTGGTAGTCTTAAAGGGGTTGAATAATTGTGTCAATGAAGAAATCACAAAAAGGCCATTTAATACTTTATTACAAAAGCAGTTGATGTCATTTTAGTTGCATTTGGTTCTTTAACAAGTCCTTGTAAGATGTCATTATGAACACAATTACAAATGTACACTGAATTCCCTAAAACCCTTTACAGCATTGGGGGTTGAATAATTTTGAACACAACTGTATATGGCAAGGTAACCACAACAGTGTTAGCCAATTACTGTGGGCCCAAGGTATTAAAAAAACCACCTATATTATAAACAAAGTCATCTACCAACAACATAAGACAGGACGTGCAAGACTACAGACTGAATTACATTTCAGACATCTCATCTCATTATCTCTAGCGGCTTTATCCTGTTCTACAGGGTCGCAGGCAAGCTGGAGCCTATCCCAGCTGACTACGGGCGAAAGGCGGGGTACACCCTGGACAAGTCGCCAGGTCATCACAGGGCTGACACATAGACACAGACAACCATTCACACTCACATTCACACCTACGGTCAATTTAGAGTCACCAGTTAACCTAACCTGCATGTCTTTGGACTGTGGGGGAAACCGGAGCACCCGGAGGAAACCCACGCGGACACGGGGAGAACATGCAAACTCCACACAGAAACGCCTTCGCCGGCCACGGGGCTCGAACCTGGACCTTCTTGCTGTGAGGCGACAGCGCTAACCACTATACCACCGTGCCGCCCACATTTCAGACATATAGATTTAAAAGTGCAAGGGTTGTTGCAATCATAATTACCTCGCCCGCGACAGAGTAAGCGGGGCGAGGTGTTGTACACTGCAAAAAAATGATATCTTAGCAAGTGAAAATATCTTGAAAATAGTTGAAATGATCAAGCATTTCCTATTAGAAGAATACAAGATAATTTCACTAATATTAAGTAATTTTCTCCTCAAATTCAGTTTTCAATTTTTTGCACTGTAATCAGTGCGGTTTGTTTGTTTATCTGTCTGTTAACAATCTAGCGTCTAGACGGTTGCACCGATTGACTTCAAATTGTCAGGGTAGGTCGGCAATGGTCCGTAAATTACCTGATTAAATTTTGGGAGTAATCAGGTCAAAGTGAAGATTAAGGTCACTGGAAAGGTCAACCTTTCAGTCAAAATAACATATTTTCCATTATAACTCAAAAACGGTTGCTGATAGACAGATGTTTACTATTATGAGCATATAGAGATCTTGCAGTCACGTGACCGGAAAGTACACAGCCGCCATCTTGTTGGTAAAAAACACAGCTGAATACTGCTGCACTCGTGTACAGAATGGATCAATTTCAACCGACGGACTACACGGCTCTTTTTTCTAATGAACAGATAACTAGATATATGTCTAAAATAAACGACCTACAGATTAGTGACCCTTATGGCTGACCGGACGGAGTTTTCACGACCGTGTCAGTGGATGTTGAACTGCCAGCGGAATACCCAGACGTGTATAATTACCTCATCAACTTTCCCTCGCTGTTCAGTGGTGAAGCGTGCTTATAAATCTCTGCACAGTTATCTTTAAAGAAATTCAGGATTTGTCAGCGACTCAGATGTGGCATCTTGTAAACAAGAAAATAATCCTCACTGGACGGGTAAGTCACTTAAGTATTGAGTATAGCACTGACCAGCCGATTATAGAATAGAATAGAATAGAATAAGGTAATTCCAGCTGTAATTCCAAATCATCCGTCTTGTTTACCATGGATCTGGCGTTGGAGAGGTAGAGGCTTAGCAGTGGAGATTTGAGTAGCTGTTTTCTGAGCTTAGTCAACAGGCCGGCTCTGCAGCCTCGCTTTTGCTTCCGCTCCCGACGCCGCCTCCTTCGCTTTGCTTCCGATAACAATCCACAGAGACCCTGCTGGTCTCGCTATCCGTCCTGAATGTTGTGCATGCGATGGAAATCGCTACAAACCGTCATTTTCTGCTGGAAACCAATGTCCAGTAAGTCCATACGGTTGTAGTGGATATTGAAGTCCGGTACAGACGAACAACACGCAAAAATACACACAAAAAACATAAAAACCGTGCACAGGTAGGGAGAGCTTGTAGCCGCAGCCGTTGTAGTAGAATTGTATATAGTAGGGTTTTCCAGAAGAAAAGGTAGAAGCAGAAGTAGAACCAGAATAATATGGCATTTGACCGACAAGATGGCGTCTGTCACAATCTGGATCGGCTGTGATGTCACATGCAAGTGCTCCATAGGAACTCCAATATGGCCTTTCATTTGGTACCATGATCTTTCACTTTGAATGTCTTTGAAATGGTCATGGATTTTCGTAGGACTATAACTTGACAGCTGATGATTGAGAAATATTACCATTATCAACATATAGGTATAAAATAAGTGCTGCTGGGTGAGGTTTGTTTTGCCTGGCAACACTTGTATCATTCTATTCACAATGACTGGATATGAGCAGTCGTGCGCTCTGATTGGCTGCTCTACTACTAGGATATCAGCTTATAGACTGTGAGTAGAGAAAAACAAAATGGCAGAATGTGTTGCTGAACGTACCGAGGACGAAATAAAAACTCTACTCGAAAACAAAACCCAAAAAAATACAGAAAAAGCAACAAAATACGGAATAAAAGTATTTGATGGGAAGAACATATATATATTTTTTTAAATTCAAGAATTATCATTGCATTTTTCACAAATCGCTCCTGTCATTTTGCCGGTTTGTTTACATTCAAAGCGGAAATGATTTTGTCTGATGTTTTGTATAAAGTTTTTATTTATCGAATTTGCAAAAAAATTAAAATAAAAATGCTCCGTTTCTCAAATCCAGTGAACGTGGATAGAATAAAACCGTTATCCCACTCAATCTTGTCATACGTGGATTATAGACAATTCGGTGCTACGTGCCTCGTCGGCTGTCAGCTCATGTACGACTCGATTTCGTGGAATAACTGTTAATCATCATAGAAAAATAATAATTCAACATGGTAGATTTAAAAGAGCTAAGGTTGTTCATGTTTAAATTCAGTTCATCAAAAAGAATGTTCCAGATTCTTGTAGTTCGAACAATAAAGGATTCCTGGTAGGTTGTGGTTTTACACTGACGAACTTTATACTTAACAACATCGCTGCTCAAGGATCTGGTTGATCTTGAGCAGTGAGGAACAGATTCCGCTGAAGGAGATACAGTTACTAGACCATAAGACATTTTTTAAAAAGAGTTTAAAATGTTCTTTTTAAGTGTGTGTGTGTGTGTGTGTTTATACAGATCTCGATGGGTCAGATGCTGCAGGAGTTTGGAAAGTTCCTCGGCCTATTCCTGCTGGTGCTGTTCTCCTTCACCATCGGCCTGACGCAGCTTTACGGAAAAGACCAGAAGGACCCATTCAGAAACAAAACCAACAGCAAGGACTGTGAAGGAATCTTCTGTGAACAGCAGAGCAACGATGCCTTCCACACGTAGCTATAGTTTTTTTTCCAGTTTTATCCTCATTTATATCACACTTTTCCACCTGAAGGTGCCTTACAGCACAGCAGACTAACCGTAAAGAAACAAAAAATATCCTATTCATTACGTGCTCGTTCTCTGCAACTCATCTTTACATTCACAGTCAGTGCCGAGCCATACTGCCACAACCACAACCACACAAGCACACTTCTTTTAAATGATGATGAAAAACTCACATTGGATGCACCGGATTTGATGTGAAAATTTTATAATGGATCTTCCATCCATCCATCCATTATCTGTAGCCGCTTTATCCTGTTCTACAGGGTCGCAGGCAAGCTGGAGCCTATCCCAGCTGACTACGGGCGAAAGGTGGGGTACACCCTGGACAAGTCGCCAGGTCATCACAGGGCTGACACATAGACACAGACAACCATTCACACTCACATTCACACCTACGCTCAATTTAGAGTCACCAGTTAACCTAACCTGCATGTCTTTGGACTGTGGGGGAAACCGGAGCACCCGGAGGAAACCCACACGGACAACATGCAAACGCCGCACAGAAAGGGCCTCTCCGGCTGTTGGGCTCGAACCCGGACCTTCTTGCTGTAAGGCAACAGTGCTAACCACTACACCCCGTCCATTGTCCACAATTCAGTTAAATTGTATCTCCGTCAGTTCTCCACGAATTTCCATTCCGATTGTTTTGTTTGACAGAACTCGTCACTCCGCACAAAACTTTGTCATTGTTTTGTCAATTTTTTTTTGCTAACGAGTTACTAATTAGGACAAATTAACGAATTTTCCAGGCTTCTCCACTCAAATTGTATCTCCTCTCAGATTTCTTATCCGATTTCAGTTCTGATCGATGTTTTGAGTCGATCTTCTCTTGAAGAACAAAACTTGTTTGTTGATTTTCCTGTTATAAACAATTTGTTTACAACTTTGTTTATTTTCAGTTAAATCGTGTCTCCTCACTCCATCAGTTCTCAATGTATTTCAGTTCTGATTGTTGTATTTTAAAGAACTCGACCTTCTGCACAAAACTTGGTCATTGCATTGTCAATTTTTTATGAACAAATTAGTAATCAGGTCAACTTAACACATTTTCTTCTGACTAGAATTGTATCTCCTCTCGTTTATCATGCGATTTCAGTTCTGATCGATGTTTTGGATCGATCTTCCCTCGGGGAATAAAATTTAGTCCTTTCTTGATTTTCCTGTTGTAAACAGTTTGTCATGGAGGTTGGTCCTCTCTCACATCGTCACATTTCAGTTTGGCTTTAAAAGAAATCGATCAACGTGCGATGCCATTTACATCACAAGGCATATACTCGAGAAAGAAAGAAATCCGCTGTATATTTGTTTCATTGACTTTAAGGCCGCATACGATTGGATTCCACAAGAAGCACTATTTCGAGTGTTGAACATCCATCTAGGATGCCCCAAACTGGTCTCAATATTACAGACACTGTATACTGGCACTAAAGCTTGCATTAAGGGAGCAAATCAGTACTTCAATACATATGTGGGTTGTCGCCAAGGCACCCTTGAGAGTCCACCTATATTCAATATATATATGGACTTCGTAATGCAATGCGCAAAATACCAAATTTTGAAGCAATGCCCTGATGCAGGAATTCTTGTGGAGTTCTGCCTCCCTAATGAAGTGTCACCTCGAGAGTACCAAAGACTGGCACCAACATCTGGACGGAGAAGAGTTACAGAGCTACTATATGCTGATGATGTGGCAATCTTCACAAAGAGTGTAGAGGAATTAAATTTGGTCCTATCTATCTATGATAATACCTTTACTCAATTTGGCCTACAGATGTCCTATAGCAAGACTGAGACAATGGCGTTTAATGTCGATGAGGCCATTAAAGATCAGAAGACCTTAGTATCAGTAAATGGGGTGAATATCAAGAATGTCTGGTCATTTCGGTATCTGGGACATGTAATCACCAACATAAGCAATTCAGCAGCAGCGTTGCATGCCAATATCGCATCTGCATTTAAAAAGTGGGATGAACTGAAGAACTGTTTGATGGACAGAGAAATTCACTTATCTACTCGCATGAAGATCCTAACGTCCTGTGTCAGATCACGTTTATTGTATGGCATTCAGGCATGTCACATGTCCGCCTCAGAGCTACAAAAGGTTGAGAGTGTGTGGAACAATTTTTTAAGGAAGATGGTATCGGGAGGCTATGCAAGGAAAAATGTTCCTCCTCGTAACAAGCAGAAAAAGGGTGTTGACCCAGCTACCTTAGTGGAAGGGCAGCTGGATTGGGGATTCAAAATATCAAATGAGCAAGTATGGGAAATAACAAAATCCAGTTCCATCCAGGATTACTGCCATGTCCAACATCTCAAATACATGGCCCATGTTTGTCGCATGGAGAATGATGCCCTCCAAAAACAGGTTCTTTTTGATAAAAGGACAACCTCAAGAGTTTGGAAACGAGTTGAGGATCTCCTCCAGATAGATCCAATGCAAGCCAGGAAAATGGTGATGGACAAAACCAAGTTCAATCATTTGCTCAAAGGACGTTTACCTGAGCAGATGTGCCCTAAGGCCAAGGATGGGCCAAAAGGGAAACTATGATGATGTTTGATGGTTTGGTTGTTCTGATGGCAGGCCAGAGGAGCGATGACGCCCTTGACGTTCTGATTTTTGTTGACATCCAGTTCTTTTGTAAATGTTTGTTTTGTTGGTATTTTCTTCGCTAACCTATATATCATGATGCAATATATTGCATTGTAGAAATGTTTTCAAGTAAAGTGATATGATGTTTTTGTTACGTACATATACCCCACTCTGATCCTGGCTCTTAAACTCACTGTGGATCGTAAAGTCACTGTGTCTCATTTGCTGTTTCTTTTCATCAGGTTTATGGGGACGTGTTATGCGCTCTTCTGGTACATCTTCTCTCTGGCCCACGTGGCGTTGTTTGTGACCAGGATCAGCTATACAGAGGAACTGCGCTCGTTCGTGGGCGCCCTCATCGTCGGCACGTACAACATCGTCGTTGTGATTGTTCTCACCAAGCTTCTCGTGGCCATGCTGCATAAGAGCTTCAGACAGATCGCTGTAAGTGAAGTTTTGAGATTTAGTAACGTCATGTTTCAGTAACATTCATGAGTTTCTGAATTCTATGCAAATTAGTTGTGACACGCTGAAGCGACAAATCCAAACGATTGACTTGTGTGATTCCTAAGACCAATCCTATCATGTGTGTGGTCTGGCCTTTCTTCAGTTCCCTGTTCATGACTTCAACGCCAACCTGCAATTAGTTCCCATCAAACGTGGAAGAAAATCTTTTTACTGTGGTTTTGTTGTATCCTGTAATCCGCAACCTCTCATTAAATATTTATAGAGACATTGTGGAGAAAAAGGAAGTAGCAGTTGATCATTGGTGCCTCTGATGTGTGTACAGTGTCTTGCAAAAGTATTCATCCCCCTTGGTGTTTGTCTTGTTTTGTCGTATTACAAGCTGGAATTAAAATGGACTTTTGGAGGGTTAGCACCATTTGATTTACACAACATGCCTACCACTTTAAAGGTGCACATTGTTGTTTTATTGTGACACAAACAATAATTAAGATGAAAAAAACAGAAATCTGGAGTGTGCATAGGTATTCACCCCCTTTCGTATGAAACCCCTAAATAAGAGCTGGTCCAACCAATTCACTTCATAAGTCACATAATCAGTTGATTACGATCCACCTGTGTGCAATAAAAGTGTCACATGATCTGTCACATGATGTCTGTATAAATCAACTTGTTCTGGAAGGACCCTGACTCTGCAAGACTACTAAGCAAGCAACATGAAAACCAAGGAGCCTCCAAACAGGTCAGAGACAAAGTTGTGGAGAAGTATAGATCAGGGTTGGGTTATAAAAAATATCCCAAACTCTGAATATCCCTGTGGCAGTGGGGGCGTGGCCAAGCGTCGGTCTGTGACCGGAGGGTGGAGTCAGGGAAGGTAAGTGGCAGAATCACTACACCTGAGGTTGATTAATGTGTTTGTGTGTCTTCCCCAGTGACCGCGCCCTATTTAAGGAAGAGAGCGAGAGCAGAAAGGGTTCACTCCCCAACCAGACGACTGGTGTGTGTGTGTGTGTGTGTATGCCAAAGTATAGTTAAGGCTGAAAAGCTGTAATAAACGTGTTTGTGAACTCAGTTCTGGCCTGCCGTCCTTCTGTGCTCCACCCACCCATCCGAGTTGCTACAGTGGTGCCGAAACCCGGGACGGAGCGCAGGAGAAAACAGCCCCATGGAGTCATCCCCTTTCGCCGAGCTGGTCCACGCCCTCACCACGGCCCAGCAAAGCCAGCACCAGGCACTAGTCGCCCTCCGGAGGGAACAGGAACAGCGGTTTGAGGCCCTGATGCTGGCTCAGCAGGAAGAGCGACAGGCGTTCCGGCACCTCCTCGCGTCGGCGGGCTTCACCGCCGCGGGACCGGTCCCCTTCACCCTGATGAAGATGGGCCCGCAGGACGACCCCGAGGCCTTCCTCACGCTCTTTGAACAGGTTGCAGAGACCTCGGGGTGGCCGATGGAACAGCACACGGCACGCCTCCTGCCCCTGCTAACGGGAGAGGCACAGCTGGCCGTGCTACAGCTCCCCGCTGACCGCCGGCTGGCCTACGCGGATCTTCGCCGGACCGTCCTCCAGCGTGTGGGATGTGCTTCCGCGCTTTGCAGTTGGAGGAAGTTGGCCAGCCATTCGCGTTTGGCCAGCAACTCCGGGACGCCTGCGGGTGGTGGTTGAGGGCCAACAACCGCGACGCTGAGGGGATCATCGACCAGGTGGCGCTGGAGCAGTTCATCGCACGTCTACCAGCCGGAGCTGCAGAGTGGGTCCAGTGCCACCGCCCGGCGTCGCTGGATCAGGCAATCGAGCTGGTGGAGGACCATTTGGCGGCTGTCCCGATGGCAGGACAGCAAACAACCTCTTCTCCCCTCTCCTCTCTCTCTCCCCCTCTCCTCCTGTGTCTCGTCCTCGCCCCGTTCCCCCACCGCGGAGGCGGGGGCCGGCCCCACCCCAGCCGGCCCGCCGCACCTGCGGTGGCCTCCCGTTTCTCCCGTCTGTGTCTGTCTCTCCCCCCCCAGGTGAGTGAGCCCCAGAGCACCAGTGCAGAGAGAAAGCCCGGGCCGGGTTGCTGGCGCTGCGGGGAGCCGGGCCACCTCCAACAGTAGTGCTCAGTAATGGAGGTAGGCACGGTGGTTTGGATCCCCGACATGCCAGAAGCTGCCCTCAATCGGGCCGGAGCGTATCGCATACCGGTGAGTATCCAAGGGGATACATATCAGGCATTGGTGGATTTGGGTTGTAATCAGACCTCAATCCACCAGAACCTGGTGCAAGATGAGGCATTGGGGGGAGCACAATTGGTGAAGGTGTTGTGTGTGCATGGGGATGTTCACAGCTATCATTTAGTGTCGGTCCACATTTTTTTCGAGGGGAAAAACTTATAGTAAAGGCGGCGGTTAATCCTCGCCTTACCCACTCAGTAATTTTGGGGACTGATTGGCCGGGATTTGGGGAATTAATGAATCACCTAGTGAAGAGTGGGTCCTGCTGTAGTTTAAGAAGGGGAGGTCCCAGTGTCGCGTTGGCGGGAGCAGCTGTCACAGAGCCGTCTATGTCAGCTACGCGTCAGAGTGAGGAGCCGCCGGCTCCTCCTCTCTCTCTTGGGGAATCCCTCGCGGATTTTCCATTAGAGCAGTCGCGAGACAAGACTCTGCGGCATGCATTTGACCAAGTGAGAGTAATCGATGGTCAAACCCTCCAGCCAAATGCCACCCCGTCCTTCCCCTACTTCGTGATTATGAAGGATAGATTATACCGAGTGATGCAGGACACTCAAACTAAAGAGCGAGTCACGCAGCTTTTGATTCCGAAGACCCGCCGGGAATTGGTATTCCAGGCGGCTCACTTTAATCCCATGGCTGGACACTTAGGGCAGGATAAAACACTAGCCCGAATAATGGCCCGATTCTATTGGCCAGGGATTCGCGGCGATGTCTGTAGGTGGTGTACGGCGTGCCGCGAATGCCAGTTAGTAAATCCAGCGGCCATTCCAAAAGCGCCTTTGCGCCCTCTATCATTAATCGAGACCCTATTCGAAAGAATTGGGATGGATCTCGTCGGGCCATTAGATCGGTCAACACGAGGGTACCGCCGCTTTATATTAGTTCTGGTGGACTATGCAACGCGATACCCAGAAGCAGTGCCTCTTCGCAATATCTCAGCACGCAGTAATGCGGAGGCGCTGTTCCGCGTCATCTCCCGAGTTGGAATCCCGAAAGAGATTCTGACTGACCAAGGCACTGCATTTATGTCACGTACACTAAAGGAACTGTATAGGTTGTTGGGTATTAAGCCAATCCGCACCAGCGTTTATCACCCACAAACGGATGGTTTAGTTGAACGGTTCAATCGCACCCTCAAGAATATAATTAAAAAATTCGTAAGTGAGGACGCACGTAATTGGGATAAGTGGCTCCCTTGTTGTTTTCAGTGCGAGAGGTCCCCCAAGCCTCCACGGGGTTCTCCCCGTTTGAATTGTTATACGGGCGTAAGCCGCGCGGCATTCTAGATGTGCTGTGGGAAAATTGGGAGGAGGGACCTTCACAAAGTAAAAATGAAATCCAATACGTTATTGACCTGCGCGCAAAACTCCACACACTCACCCACCTAGCCCAGGAGAATTTGTGGCAGGCCCAAGAACGACAAACCCGCCTGTACGACAAGGGTACATGCCTCAGGGAGTTCGCACCAGGAGATAAAGTGCTCGTACTGTTGCCCACATCGAGCTCCAAATTAGTCGCCAAGTGGCAAGGACCCTTTGAGGTCACATGGCGAGTCGGGGACGTTGACTATGAGATGAGGCAAATGGACAGGGGTGGGGCGTTACAAGTTTACCATCTCAATCTGCTCAAACTCTGGAACGAGGAGGTCCCCGTGGCATTGGTGTCGGTGGTTCTGGAGAAGGCGGCGCTGGGGCCGGAGGTTCAAAAGGGAACATTGGCATTGCGTACCTCTCCGGTCCCCTGTGGAGACCACCTCTCCCCAACCCAACTCGCGGAGGTTGCCCAGTTGCAGACCGAGTTTTCGAATGTATTCTCGCCCCTGCCCGGCCGCACCAACCTCATAGAACACCACATTGAGACACCCCAGGGGGTGGTCGTGCGTAGCCGCCCTTACAGGCTACCCGAACACAAGAAAAAAGTGGTTCGGGAAGAACTCGAGGCCATGCTCGAAATGGGCATCGTCGAGGAGTCCCACAGTGACTGGATCAGCCCGGTGGTCTTGGTACCCAAGGCCGACCGGTCGGTCCGGTTCTGTGTGGACTATAGGAAAGTCAACGCGGTGTCTAAATTTGATGCGTACCCAATGCCTCATATTGATGAATTGCTCGATCGGCTAGTCACAGCTTCCTTTACTCAACACTGGATTTAACAAAGGGTTATTGGCAGATCCCCTTGACTCCATTATCCTGAGAAAAAACGGCCTTTTCCACACCGTTCGGCTTACACCAGTTCGTCACACTTCCTTTTGGGCTGTTTGGGGTGCCCGCTACGTTTCAGAGGCTGATGGATAGGGTTCTCCGCCCCCACGCCACCTATGCTGCCACGTACCTTGGTGACATCATTATTTATAGTAATGACTGGCCGCGGCACCTACAACACCTGAGGGCCGTCCTCAGGTCGCTAAGGCGGGCGGGTCTCTTCAGCCAACCCAAAGAAGTGTGCGATTGGGCAGGTGGAAGTACGGTATCTGGGCTTCCACTTGGGCAATGGGCAGGTGCGTCCCCAAATTAACAAGACTGCAGCGATTGCGGCCTGCCCGAGGCCCAAGACCAAAAAGGGGGTGAGACAGTTCCTGGAGCTGGCTGGCTATTATCATAGCTTTATACCTAATTATTCGGACGTCACCAGCCCGCTGACTGATCTCACTAAAAAGGGGGCACCAGATCCGGTCCAGTGGACGGCGCAATGCCAGCGGGCTTTTTCTGAGGTAAAGGCTGCACTGTGTGGGGGGCCACTGTTACACTCCCCTGACTCTTCTCTCCCTTTTATATTGCAGACGGACGCGTCGGACAGAGGGCTGGGGACTGTTTTGTCCCAGGAGGTGGAGGGGGAGGATCGCCCAGTGCTGTATATTAGTCGAAAGCTGTCGGTGCGTGAGGGGCGCTACAGCACCATAGAGAAGGAGTGCCTGGCCATCAAGTGGGTGGTCCTCGCCCTCCGTTACTACCTGCTGGGGCGCCCTTTCACCTTCTGTTCGGACCACGCGCCCCTCCAGTGGCTCCACCGCATGAAGGATGCCAACGCGCGGATCACCCGTTGGTATCTGGCACTCCAACCCTTTAACTTCAAGGTGGTCCACAGGCCGGGGGCGCAGATGGTCGTGGTGGACTTCCTCTCCCGTCAAGGGGGGGGAGTCGGCTGTGGGCCGGATGGCTGCCCGGCCTGAGTGGGGCGGTGGGGGTATGTGGCAGTGGGGGCGTGGCCAAGCATCAGTCTGTGACCAGAGGGTGGAGTCAGGGAAGGTAAGTGGCAGAATCACTACACCCGAGGTTGATTAATGTGTTTGTGTGTCTTCCCCAGTGACCACGCCCTATTTAAGGAAGAGAGCGAGAGCAGAAAGGGTTCGCTCCCCAACCAGATGACTGGTGTGTGTGTGTGTGTGTGTGTGTACCAAAGTATAGTTAAGGCTGAAAAGCTGTAATAAACGTGTTTGTGAACTCAGTTCTGGCCTGCCGTCCTTCTGTGCTCCACCCACCCATCTGAGTTGCTACAATCCCACAGAGCTCCATTAAATCCATTATAGCAAAATGGAAAGAATATGGCACCACTACAAACCTGACAAGAGAAGGCCCCGCCCACCAAAACTCACAGACCGGGCATGGAGGGCATAGATCAGAGATGCAGCAAAGACACCAAAGATAACACTGAAGGAGCTGCAAAGATCCACAGCGGAGATGGGAGTATCTGTCCATAGGACCGCTTTAAGCTGTACGTTCCACAGAGCGGGGCTTTATGGAAGAGTGGTCAGAAAAAAGTCACTGCTTAAGAAAACACATTTGGAGTTTGCCCAACAGCATGTGGCAGACTCCCCAAACACGTGGAAGAAAATTCTCTGGTCAAATGAGATGAAAATTGATCTTTTTGGCCATCATGGGAAATGCCATGTGTGGCGCAAACCCAACACCCTGAGAACACCATTCCTACAGTGAAGCATGGTGGTGGCAGCATCATGCTGTGGGGATGTTTTTCATCTGCAGGGACAGGAAAGCTGGTCAGGACTGAAGGAAAGATGGATGGCACTAAATACAGGGCAATTCTGGAGGAAAACTTGTTTGAGTCAGCCAGAGGTTTGAGACTGGGACGAAGGTTCATGTTCCAGCAGGACAATGACCCTAAACATACTGCTAAAGCTACACTGGAGTGGTTTAAAGGGAAGCATTTAAATGTCTTGGAATGGACTAATCAAAGCCCAGACCTCAATCCAATTGAGAATCTGTGGGATAACTTGAAGATTGCTGGACACCAACGCAACCCATCTAACTTGAAGGAGTTGGAGCAGTTTTTCCTTGAGGAATGGGCAAAAATCCCAGTGGCTAGATGTGCTAAGCTAATAGAGACATACCCCAAGAGACTCACAGCTGTAATTGTAGCAAAAGGTGGCTCTACAAAGTATTGACTTTGTGCGGTGAATACCTATGCACACTCCAGATTTCTGTTTTTTCATCTTAATTATTGTTTGTGTCACAATAAAACAACAATGTACACCTTTAAAGTTGTAGGCATGTTGTATAAATCAAATGGTGCTAACCCTCCAAAAATCTATTTTAATTCCAGCTTGTAATGCTACAAAACAGGACAAGCACCAAGGGGGATGAATACTTTTGCAAGACACTGTACATAGCTAGTACAGTTAGCTTGCTTTGCTAATTTAGCCAGTGAAGCTAGTATGAATCCAAGCACATAGTATATAACAGAAACAACTGTAACACTAATTAGTGCATTATTTCATTTGTGTTTAAATTGCAGAAACTAATTTCATAGAAAGTGCTACCGAGGCTTGAAAATGGAGGCAATTCTGACTGAGCCACATCTGACCTGATGCGTTTTTTGTTGTTGTTTTTTTTACTACAGAACCATGAGGATAAAGAATGGAAATTTGCCCGGGCCAAGCTATGGCTCAGCTACTTTGATGATAAATGCACGTTGCCTCCGCCGTTTAACATCCTTCCATCCCCAAAGACGCTGTGCTACTTACTGACCAGCCTGAGCAAATGGATCTGTTCCCACACGTCCACTGGAAAGATGAAGAGACAGAACAGCCTCAAGGTCAGTCAGTGTTGGACCAAAAAAGAAGTCTGGCAAACTCAAAGCGACTGGATTTGTTATGATCTTGAAGGTAGTTCAATACATGTTTAAGAGGCATCATTAATTCTACTAAATGAAATTTATTTTCAGTATTACCCCACTGGGATACCACTATTCAATAGGGAGGGGGGTGACTACACAGGAGGCAGAGGATGGAGAGAGTATTTTCTTTCTATCAAACAGCGCATTCCTGTGCTACCCATTTTCGGCACTCAAGTGCACATCAAAATAAATAAACGAGACCGTCAATGACGGCATAGCTCACTCCGGCCCCGTCTAATCCAAAAGGAACAATCTAAAGTGGGCCACCTTATGGGCGCAATAAATGTTGCAAGCTATATACACTATATACAAGCTATACTGTATATAGAAGCTATATCCACCCTAGGAATACCGACCTGTTGACCAGAAAGAATCCAAAACGGCGAGGAACTGACCAAGAAGAAGCGATTTTAGTTGAACTGCTCTTTAAGGCTTAATTAGTCCATAACTTCATTAATAATTCTAATGAAGCAAATCTGGGTAGAAGTTATATGCACCCTAGGCACCCCTACCTTCATGTCAGAAAGGATCAAAATCAGTGAAGAATTGAGGGAGAAGAGATTTGTGTGGAAACTGCTCATTAGGGATTGATTAATTACTTCATATCTTCAATATTAATTGCAATTATGCAAATTTGGTTGGAAGCTATATGCACCCCAGGCAGACCAACCTTCCTGCCAAAAAGAATAAAAATCAGTGAAGAAATGAGAGAGAAGCGATTTTCATGAAATGTGGAAAATGCCGGATGGATGATGGACAACACATGATGGCATAAACTCATCACCTGTCGACTGGATGAGCTAACATTCATCACCTGCTCATTCTCTGCAACTCATCTTTACTTTCACAGTCCAGTGTTTCCTCTAAGTTTACTGTTTTGTTTTGTTTTTTTGCGGGGAGATGCTGGATGAGGATGGTCACCTGTAGGACCCTTCCCCGTGGCTCCCTTGGACCTGAACAAACAGTTAAGGAGTCATTATTTAAGTCTTCACATTTATTTTAGAACAATAATTTGAATATTTTTTACCACAGAACTGCACTCCTGGTTTTTGTTTTGGTTTGTTTTGGGTTTTTTTGTTTTTTTTGGACCTTAAAATGTGTGCACTGGGGAGGGGGGTTCCTGTTGCGGGGGGAGAGTACCCCCCAATATAATGGTAGGGGAAACACTGCAGTCAGTGCTTAACCATGCCTCTGCTGCCACAACCACACATCCAGACAACTTCACTTCTTACCAGTGTTTCAGTCCAGTCACAGCTGCAAGTCAAATCTTAACCCTCTGGGGTCGAGAGGTTCGCCGGCGAAGCTCGGCAGGTTTAGACTGAGTAGGCCACATATTTAGATAAATATCTTCGCGAGTTTTTCATCATATAAGCATGATAAACATATTGACAGAAACTTTAGACTTTCCTATGTGCCCACTGACAAATAATATTATAGTTTTTAAATTACCTAAATTAGATGAAACATATAACTTGTCACCTTACTCAGTCACACCGGAGTCGGAGCGCTGAGCGCGCACTTATACATTCATAAAAGACTGTTCACATGGTAACGGCATAATAATCACTTTCACTATTTTGGTTTCGATTGGTTTCTCTTTCGCAGTGGGAACGCCAACTGTAAACAGGATAAAATCTCTCAGACAGAGTTCAGGCTATTTGGAGGTAAAACTTTTTGTGAGATGGCACGCAGATTTGATGCGCTTCGGGTGATTCAGGACAGCGATTCAATTCATGATTCATTTCACGATTCAGGACAGTGATTCGGTTCAATCTTGAGAACTGTGACACTGATGATGAGTGGTGCCCTTTTTTTTTCTTTTTTTTAACTTCGACTCAGTCCAGTCAAAGATCAGCTCGAATAAGTGTAAATATTTCTTCTATTTCTGATGAGCAGATCAGTTGATATGCGTGCACTGTAGTGCACACACAGGAAAAAATTACAGCAATTTTTCCAGAGTTAAAAGTATTTTCCTCAAAAATAGTTCATTTTGCTCTATTTGGAGTTGGAGTGGGAGCAAAATGACAGAGTAATTGAGTAACAGAGATGGTTGTGGCTCTGAAATGAGTAAAATAGTACAAGGGTTAATTTCAAGACCCACTGAATCGAGTCAAATACCAAAAAAAAAAATCAAATACCAGATAAATTAAGCTGTTGTAAAAAGCAGTTTTAGAGCTGTGTTGGAGTGTGTGGAAAAAAAACATGACCTTACCCATTGGGACTTGACCTGATGGGATTAAGAGTTGGCAGTGGGAGGGGTTTTCACTCTTCTCATTGAATGGAATGGAATTTTTTACTCTTCTCATTGAATACCCGTCCCACTGCCAACCTTTTATCCCAAAACATCTCATCTCATCTCATCTCATTATCTCTAGCCGCTTTATCCTGTTCTACAGGGTCGCAGGCAAGCTGGAGCCTATCCCAGCTGACTACGGGCGAAAGGCGGGGTACACCCTGGACAAGTCGCCAGGTCATCACAGGGCTGACACACAGACACAGACAACCATTCACACTCACATTCACACCTACGGTCAATTTAGAGTCACCAGTTAACCTAACCTGCATGTCTTTGGACTGTGGGGGAAACTGGAGCACCCGGAGGAAACCCACGCGGACACGGGGAGAACATGCAAACTCCGCACAGAAAGGGCCTCGCCGGCTGTTGGGCTCGAACCCAGACCTTCTTGCTGTGAGGCGACAGCGCTAACCACCGTGCCGCCCCATCCCAAAACAATAGGAGATAAATTTTTTGATGGCCAGTTAATTGTCCAAATCAATGGAGCAGATTTAAGTTTTTGTGCTTGATCCATTCCTAAGACTGAACAGAATCACCTCAAGTGACCAAAACGGCTCGACACAATGGGTAAGGTCATGTTTTTTCACACATTCCAACACAGGTCTAAAACTGCTTTTTACAACATCTTCATTGATCTGTTATTTTATAAAAAGTACAATCATGACATACAGACTACAGAGATATTATTATAGCTGAAATTGTGCTGAATACAAAAAAGTCATATGACTTTGAAAATACTGCTTAGATTTGTTGAAATTGACAAGAAAATCAGAGCATACCAAAATCATTAGTGCCAGAAAATACCCTCAGACCCCAGAGGGTTAAATAAACAGCTTTCAAGTCAAAGTGAGGTCTTAAATAAACAGCTCTCACATCGATGATCTAATGTTGTGTTTGACTCAAACCAGACCTGGTATTTCCAAAAAATTCCTCAAGAGGAAGTGGAAAAATGGCTGCATCCAAATACTCATCCTGCCTTACTATATAGTTTGCAAAAAGCAGTACATCATAACCCGTAGGTTGACCGAATACTCAGTAGGTATTTAATAGTAGTCAGATTGGCCCCGTATGATCTACTACATTTGTAGTGTGCAAACGTCCTACGCTACGCCTTCCCATAAGTCAGTTGGAGCCTGAATAACCAAAGAAGGATTCCCCAGGAAAACAGTGCACTGACATGAAACCAGTTATCGCAGCTTCCGAGGGATGTCCCTGCTGAAGTACAAATGTACATATCAGGAAAAGTTTAAACATTTCTGCCATTGCAAAATAGGTTATCTCATCAAAAGTATAGGTAACATGGGGATACGGCTTCTTTAAACATCTGGGTCAAAGGATAGGTAAGATCATGGAGGAGTACATCCGAACTGTGTCCTTACTACTCACTCTTATACTCCTAGAACGTAATTACAATAACAGTCGGGTAGTAAATACTTAAGCGACGTGAGTACATACTGAGTATTTGGATTTTGCCAGTGTCTTCAACCCTGAGTTCAGCACGACAACTTTTAAATCTCATCTCATCTCATTATCTCTAGCCGCTTTATCCTGTTCTACAGGGTCGCAGGCAAGCTGGAGCCTATCCCAGCTGACTACGGGCGAAAGGCGGGGTACACCCTGGACAAGTCGCCAGGTCATCACAGGGCTGACACATAGACACAGACAACCATTCACACTCACATTCACACCTACGGTCAATTTAGAGTCACCAGTTAACCTAACCTGCATGTCTTTGGACTGTGGAGGAAACCGGAGCACCCGGAGGAAACCCACGCGGACACGGGGAGAACATGCAAACTCCACACAGAAAGGCCCTCGCCGGCTGTTGGGCTCGAACCCGGACCTTCTTGCTGTGAGGTGAGAGCGCTAACCACTACACCACCGTGCCGCCCACAACTTTTAAATGAGATTATAAAAGTAGTTGCTTGAGATCAATCAACAAACAGACACATTAGATGGTAAAATCAATAATACTCACTATATATTTCACTGGAGGGCGGCACGGTGGTGTAGTGGTTAGCGCTGTCGCCTCACAGCAAGAAGGTCCGGGTTCGAGCCCCGTGGCCGGCGAGGGCCTTTCTGTGCGGAGTTTGCATGTTCTCCCCGTGTCCGCGTGGGTTTCCTCTGGGTGCTCCGGTTTCCCCCACAGTCCAAAGACATGCAGGTTAGGTTAACTGGTGACTCTAAATTGACCGTAGGTGTGAACGTGAGTGTGAATGGTTGTCTGTGTCTATGTGTCAGCCCTGTGATGACCTGGCGACTTGTCCAGGGTGTACCCCGCCTTTCGCCCGTAGTCAGCTGGGATAGGCTCCAGCTTGCCTGCGACCCTGTAGAACAGGATAAAGCGGCTAGAGATAACGAGATGAGATGAGATATTTCACTGGTTTTAAAATGTAAATATCATTAGTGTCACTAATTTTCTCTGGTTAGCTTGTTGGTAAAAAAAAAAAAAGATGGTCTATGTCGAGTCTTATACTCATCGGCCATTTTCAAGGAGAACTGAAGTCATTTTTAAACATGCTTTATTTCTTAATTAACGTGTTACTCAGTTATGTTTTCGGTTTTTGTAACCTTATATCGTGACTCATATTGGCAACTAATTGCAATTAAATATTATACTTTTCGGCCTATTTGGTTTTTAGCCATGTTGAATTTAGTTCGTTTGGTCCACGGCAGGCGTCGCTTATCCGCGCGATCTTCACGAGACTTGTGCAAGACTTTGAAATGTCAAGTGTCAGCCAGGTGTCAGTGCCGCCATTTTGAAAACTGTTTTCCAAACGAAATATCAGAGGTGGACAGTAACGAAGTATATTTACTTGAGTACTGTACTTAAGTACACATTTTGAGTATTTGTACTTTACATGAGTATTATTTTTTTGGAAACTTATGACTTTAACTTCACTACATTTGAAAGTCAAATATCGTACTTTTCACTCCACTACATTTCTGTCAAGGTCCTCGTTACTCATTACTATGAAGCAGCTTTGAAAGTGGATGTTTTTTTCTTTTCTTTTCTTTTCTAAAACGTGATTGGTTTTTTCGCATGTGACACTGAGACAGCCGATCAGTAATCACTAGGGTCACGTCACGTCCATAGACTGTATAAAATCAAGTTCAATGATTTCTCAACAGCATTATTTGAACACGATCAGTTGATGGCAGAATGGAAGGAGGCGGTTCTTCTGGGGAACGCACACACTCATGGCCATACCTAGAACCCATGTTTCAGTTTTCTGAAAGGAATAACGATTCGTTTCATTTTAAATGTTTGCTTTGTTTGGCAAAAATGAACCAAATCACAGCCTACAAAAACTTGCTGTCCAACCTGCGGAAGCATATTGAAGTATGTAAACGTTTTATTCCAAGAGAAAGCTTGCAACAAAGTTATCTGTGCTTTTAGAGCTACCGATAACATTGCAATAGCTATGCAGTCTGGTTAGTCAAATGACTTTCCATGGATTTGCCCACCAAGTTGACGTAGCTTTGTCCACGGCTAACATTTGCACATAGCTAGTTAACTTGGACACTGTTAGTTAGCATGTAAAAATGGAGTTACGCTAACATGAATAACATTAACTTATCTGAAGTCCTTTCAGAAATATGTTTTAGCATAATCTTGCCAAATAAACAGAATGTAGAAATCTTTCTTTTCTACTAGCATTGGCTACCCAATATGATTTTGAGTTTGAAAAGAGTTTGCTAGCATGTCAGGTGGAGTTTCACTGACTAGCTAGCTTAACATTAAACCACCATGACAGCACAGCATGCGTTCATTTTGTGAATTCACATTTCTGTCCTTGGTAATGGCATCAGGTTTTGTAAGCGTTGTGGCAATAATACAATGATACATTGACACAAAATGTACTTTTAATACTTAAGTATTTTTAAAAGCAATACTTCAGTACTTTAACTTAAGTAAAAATTTGACTGTACAACTTTCACTTGTATCAGAGTAACATTTGACCAGTGGGATCTGTACTTTGACTTAAGTAATGAAGTTGGGTACTTTGTCCACCTCTGCGAAATATTGCACAAAAGTGAGTTTAAATGACAATTACTGCCTACTTTTCTCAAACTTTCCTGATTGCTATCAAAACAAAAAAAATTTCTGGCTTGATTACATCAGCATTCAAAAGAGGGTGCGCGCGTCTTTTGACAACGTCGGCAGATGTTGGTGACTTTGATTTCCGCTGTATGTTTTACTTCTGTCCTACGATGTCTCGCACAGGTCTCAACGAATCTCGTTTACGGCCGTTGCTTTGACATATGGACTGATATATTACAGAGCATATTTCAAACACTCATAACTTGCTATAGCAGCGACAAAATAGCGATCAAAAATGCATTCTTATATTTAATATAATGAGAGAAATAGAATTTTGATAATAAAAAATTTGCCTTCAGTTTCCCTCTAATAGGAACTTGTTGATTCTAAGATCCCTGTTCTTGGCTGCAGGAGTGGAACCCAGTGTGTTCTTCTGTTCTGCTGTTGCATGCTGAGATGCTTTTCTGCTCACCACGGTTGAAAAGAGTGATTATATGAGTTGCTATATCCTTCCTGGCAAAAAAACTCAAACCAATTACACATCTGTCCATTTTCCCCTGACCTCACATTTGTTTCCACCTACAGAACTGTCGCTCACTCAGTCACTCACTCACTCATGCAGTGTTTTTTGTTTTTCACACCATTCTGTATAAACTGTGTAGACAGTTGTGTGTGAAAACCCCAGGAGATCAGGAGTTTCTGAAATACTCAAACCAGCAGTCCATCTGGCTCAAACCAACACCCATGCTACAGTGAAAGAAAGTCACACTTCACTGTGAGATCACAATTTTTCCCATTCTGATGTTTGAACAGGGGCGGCACGGTGGTGTCGTGGTTAGCACTGTCGCCTCACAGCAAGAAGGTCCGGGTTCGAGCCCCGTGGCCGGCGAGGGCCTTTCTGTGTGGAGTTTGCATGTTCTCCCCGTGTCCGCGTGGGTTTCCTCTGGGTGCTCCGGTTTCCCCCACAGTCCAAAGACATGCAGGTTAGGTTAACTGGTGACTCTAAATTGACCGTAGGTGTGAATGTGAGTGTGAATGGTTGTCTGTGTCTATGTGTCAGCCCTGTGATGACCTGGTGACTTGTCCAGGGTGTACCCCGCCTTTCGCCCGTAGTCAGCTGGGATAGGCTCCAGCTTGCCTGCGACCCTGTAGAACAGGATAAAGCAGCTACAGATAATGAGATGAGATGTTTGAACATTGTGAACATTGTGAACCGAAGCTTTTGATTTGTATCTGCATGATTTTATGTCAAAGGATTGGTTGATTACAGAACTGCTGAAAACATCAGGTGGATGGGTGAGTGTATATACAGCAGCTCTGAAGTCATGTCTAGGTTTTGTCTTAAAACCTTTTATCTAGATTCAGAAAGAATCTAGGTCATGAATGGTGTAATTCATTCATATTTATGGGAATATTTTACTTTGCTCTGTTTGTTTCCAGCGTTCAAAATTAACGTCTGCAAAAAATAAGGCCACGTTGTCAGAAAGAAAAGAAAAATCATAAAAGCAAGGAACTTGAACTGCATCCCGCTCTTGGACATCATCATCATCAACATGTGGAGCTGAATGTTGTCTCTGATTTGATTATTTGGTTCTGGTTTTCAGGCCAGATGAAAACAGAAGAGGCTCAGGGTCCGTGAGAGATGGCCTTCTGGGTGGAGACAGACTTCTGGCGCTGTTTCTCGCTGATGTTACAGGATTACTTTTCCCAAAAATAGTAATTAGCTTCCATTGAGTGAAAGCAGGTACAGCTTTCCGATTAGAGTTCCAGGGTCTTGGGTTCAATCCTAAACTCGAGTTTCTCTCTGTGTCCCCTTGTGGGCTTCCTCTGGGTTTAGTGGTGTCCTTTCATCTCCAAATAAAACAAGCTGGTAGACGGATTAGTGATGATAAATCACCCCAGGTGTTGAATGAGTGATATGCTGCTTTAGCAGGACAGTTTGTCCTCAGAATATTCATTTAACATGAACATTACATGATTTATTGCCTCATTTATCATGAACAGGCACCTGCTGTCATTTTCAAAAATGTTATTCCTCCAAAATCCTGAAGACCAACTAAGTAAACATCTCACCTCTCCATCCCTGTTTCCTCTTGGCTTTCTCACATCTACAGATGCTTTTCCACCAACTTTTCCATCGAACCTCTTTATGAATCTGATTTGGTTCTGTTTTTCAGGAGTGGAGGAGCCTGAAGCAGAAAAGGGATGAAAACTACCAGAAGATCATGTGCTGCCTGGTGCATCGTTACCTGACGTCCACGCGGCAGAAGATGCAGAGCACGGACCAGGCCACAGTAGAGAACCTCAATGACCTGCGGCAGGACCTGTCCAAGTTCCGCAACGAGATGAGAGACCTGCTCGGCTTTCGCACCTCCAAATATGCCATGTTCTACCCCAGAAGCTAAAGCCATGACCCGAAATTGCCATCTAGCATGCTTGGAAACGTTTCTCTTTCTACTTTTACAGCAGGGACACGGTGAAGTCCTGAGACTGGAATTCGATAATGATGCATTTATTCTATACACAAAGCCTCCACATTCAGAACTTGTCTAAGATTCCTGATCATCTTTCTTTTGGACAAATGTATCTAATAAAGTGAGTGCTGGTTGTTGGGGTTTTTTTTTGGAAAATGATGCATTGTACGTTTATTTTGGAAAACTGACATCTTTAATAAGTGCTGCGCTCCAGGGATTCGACGGAAAATTCCGGATCTTTCCAGACAGCAGGTTGTTCTTCATGCTGTGATACGACACACACTGAGGTTTTGTGAGGCAGGTGAAATATTAGAAGTCCCAATGAGAAAGTGAATTACAGTCCAACTAATGCTATGACAACCAAACAGTTTATTTCCAAACCCTCAGGAATGTCTCAGAGTTCATGTTGTGGTTTATAACGCCAGTACTGTGAAAGCTGGATCTGTAGATGGTATGATGAAGTTATTGAAAAAAAAACTGTTTTATTTCTGAGCTCTTCTGAACTTTTATTACTTTAAAATACTTTCAGATCAAAGTTGATAAAATCAGCAAAGGTACACTGCGCCAAAACTCTACAAATCTGGAGAATTTATTTGACACCACTGTGATCAAAGAGTACCCAACATGGATTCCATCATCTACGGGTCATAATTTGAAATATCCAAGAAAACCATCTCTGGATTCTGCTGTGTTTTTCACAGTGGTAACAAATGACTGTATTCGGAAATGTTACTCATAGTTAAAGTAATCTCTGAGAATAATTATATTTTATCTTTTATTTACAACCCCAATTCCAAAAAAAGTTGGGACGCTGTGTAAAATGTAAATAAAAACAGAATGTGAATATTTTGCAAATCATGGAAACCCTGTATTTAATTGAAAATAGTATGAAGACAACATATCGAATGTTGAAACTGAGAATTCAAAATGCTCATTTTGAATTTGATGTCAGCAACATGTTTCAGGAAAGTTGGGACGGGGCAATAAAAGACTGAAAAAGTTGTGTAATGATGGGGGGAAAACTAATTTGGTTAACTGTTAACAGGTCAATAAGATGATTGGCTATAAAAAGAGCATGCCAGAGAGGCGGAGTCTCTCAGAAGTAAAGATGGCGAGGGGTTCACCGCTCTGTGAAAGACTGCATGGGCAAACAGTGCAACAATTTAAGAGTAACGAAACATTCTTAATGTAAAACTGCAAAGAATTTGTGGATCGCATCATCTATGGTCCATAATATCATGAAAAGATTCAGAGAATCTGGAGAAATCTCTGTATGCAAGAGACAAGGCTGAAAACTGACATTGGATGCCTGTGATCTTCAGGCCCTCAGGAGACACTGCATTAATAACAGACATGTGTCTGTAGTGGAAATCACTGTATGGGCTCAGGAACACTTCAGAAAACCATCGTCTGTGAAAACACTTCATTACTGCATCCACAAATGCAAGTTAAAACCAGATATAAACAATATCCAGAAACACCACCACCTTCTCTGGGCCCGAGCTCTTTTACGATGGACTGAGGCGAAGTGGAAAATTGCCCCAAGGTCTGGCGAATCAAAAGTAGAAATTCTTTTTAGAAATCATGAACACCACGTCCTCCAGGCTAAAGAGGAGAGGGACCATCCGGCGTGCTATGAGTGCATAGTTTAAAAGCCAGCATCTGTGATGGTATGAGGGTGCATTAGTGCACATGACATGGGTAGCTTGTACATCTGGGAAGGCATCATTAATGCTGAATGATATATACACATTTCAGAGCAACATGCTGCCATCCAGACAAAATCTTTTTCAGGGATGGCCTTCCTTCTTTCAGCAAGACAAACTGCTTTCTGCACATTTTAAAACTGCATGGCTCTGTAGTAAAAGAGTCCAGGTGCTAAACTGGCCTGCTGCAATCCAGACCTGTCTCCCATTTAAAACGTGGTGCATTATAAAGCGCAAAATATGACAAAGGAGACCCCGAACTGCAGAACTGAAATTGTACATCAGGCAAGAATGGGACAACACTTCTCTTTCAAAACTACAGCAATTGGCCTCCTCAGTTCCCAAACATTTACAGAGTGTTGGTAAAAGTAGAGGTGATGCAACACAATGGTAAACACGCCCGATCCCAACTTTTTTGAAACATTGCTGACATCAAATTCAAAATGAGCATATATTTAAAAGGAAAAAAAACAATAACGTTGCTCAGTGTCAGTATTTGATATGTTGTTTTTGGACTATTTTCGATGAAATATCGGGTTTCCATGATTTGCAAATCATCACATACTGTTTTTTATTTACGTTTTGCACAACGCCCTAAATTTATGGAATTGGGGTTGTATCAGGTAGAGGATTCCTTAAGGGATTTAAACTCACAACAAAACTTTCAGGTTTTAGTCTACTATGAGTCTGTTTAAATGTCTAGATTGATATAATAATTTATAGCAACTCAAACTGGACCACACCTAAAACAAGCTATAACCTGGATCATGGAGTATCTACTCGTTTATAGATACTTGTTTCGTATTATTTATCGATTTAGAGCAACTTACTGTTAAATTCTACATTCAGATTGGTCACAAGGTGTTGATTAATTTTCTATCCAAGCAGCTCTGACAGTAATTCAGGCTGAAAGGTTCATAATAACCTCTCGTTCAAATATGTTCTAGTTTTAGTAGTAACAGCAAAAGATTTCACAAAGGTCTATGCCGGTATGTACAGTATATACGTACTATAATGGATGTGCCACAGTCCTGTGCAAAAGTCTTAGGCACGTGTAAAGAAATGCTGTCGACCAACAGTAGTTTAAAAATAATGAAATTAAATGTTTTAACATTTAAAAAATACTGTAAACAGTAATCAGTAAGCCATAATAAATGAAACAAAGTCAATATTTGGTGTGAGATGAAATTTCCTTTGCTTTAAAAAAAAAATAGTAGTCTGCAGTTTTATGTGGAAATGAGCTGTAGGTTTTACTGAGCATCTTCCAGAAGCAGCCACAGTTCTTCTGGACACTTTGATTGTCACACTCGCGTCTTCATTTTGCACCAAAACCCAGCAGCCTTCATTATGTTTTCTTTTTTAATCTGAATAAAGAGTGCTCTCTTATGGAATATACTGCTCAGACATATTACAAACATTATTTTTTTCTGTAACATTTAATTTTGTGCTGGAAAAAAAAACAACAACGAACGTTCGGACTCTAAAATGTTTTGTCATGTTTTGAATCGATAATGTAGAAGTCATAAAATAGAAATCTATAACAAAGTTTGTATGAAAAAACAAACAAGCAAACAAACAAACCAGGGGGCCTTAGACTTTTCCACAGGATTGTGTGTATGATCACTGATATGGTGGATATAAGCTTTCTACAACGATGAGATGATGTTGAGTTTACGGAATGTTTATGGAAGGAGTTTCCAGTGTCGGCGCTTTGTTGGAGTTGGAGGTAAAGTTTTCACTTCTTCACCACCATTTTAACATTTTCTCTAAAACAAGCGGAATGTTTTTGTTGTAGTTGTAATTATTGGTGGCTGGTGAGGGAATGACGGCTTATAGCTGATACAACACGAATGAGAAGCGGAACTACGCTTTTCATGGACGTTCCAGAACATTAATCGTAACTGTTTATTTGATGGAACAGGCGTTCCAAAGAGTAAAACAAACTTTCGGACTATACAAAGTTGAAATAATTTTAGAAACGTTTACATTTATCCTTCTTGTCGATGATTTATCTTGATCCAAAGTAACAGAACCAGGAGATGGATACTGGTGTCGTTCTTCTGGATTATGCAACACAATAACACGAGATTGTAAAGGCATTGATGATGTAATGTGTTATCATAATTGTGCTTCATTGATTCTGGGAAGGCGGCACGGTGGTGTAGTGGTTAGCGCTGTCGCCTCACAGCAAGAAGGTCCTGGGTTCGAGCCCTGGGGCCGGCGAGGGCCTTTCTGTGTGGAGTTTGCATGTTCTCCCCGTGTCCGTGTGGGTTTCCTCCGGGTGCTCCGGTTTCCCCCACAGTCCAAAGACATGCAGGTTAGGTTAACTGGTGACTCTAAATTGACCGTAGGTGTGAATGTGAGTGTGAATGGTTGTCTGTGTCTATGTGTCAGCCCTGTGATGACCTGGCGACTTGTCCAGGGTGTACCCCGCCTTTCGCCCGTAGTCAGCTGGGATAGGCTCCAGCTTGCCTGCGACCCTGTAGAAGGATAAAGCGGCTAGAGATAATGAATGAATGAATGATTCTGGGAAAATTTGCATACAAGGCAGCCAGAAACCAATTGAATTGAGGTAAAAATTCGTCGAACATGGATCAGAGCTTCGGTATTTACCATAACCCAGTACTGTTGTGATGGGCCTTTGTTTATTCCGACCAGCTCTACAGCCACGTGGAGATGAGAACTTCAAAATACCAGCGATCTTTAAATTCTTCCAGTTCGCAGAATCCAATCGTGGTACTCGGGGAAGTGCTGCAAAAACGCTTCATAAAACAAAACTCGAGTAAAAAAGCTTCATACAGTGCCTTACAAAAGTATTCATCCCCCTTGGTGTTTGTCCTGTTTTGTCGCATTCCAAGCTGGAATTAAAATGGATTTTTGGAGGGTTAGCACCATTTGATTAACACAACATGCCGACCACTTTAAAAGGTGCACATTCTTGTTTTATTGTGACACAAACAATAATTAAGATGAAAAAACAGAAATCTGGAGTGTGCATAGGTATTCACCGCACAAAGTCAATACTTTGTAGAGCCACCTTTTGCTGCAATTACAGCTGCAAGTCTCTTGGGGTATGTCTCTATTAGCTTAGCACATCTAGCCACTGGGATTGTTGCCCATTCCTCAAGGCAAAATTGCTCCAACTCCTTCAAGTTAGATGGGTTGCGTTGGTGTACAGCAATCTTCAAGTTATGCAACAGATTCTCAATTGGATTGAGATTTGGGCTTTGATTAGGCCATTCCAAGGCACTTAAATGTTTCCCTTTAAACCACTCCAGTGTAGCTTTAGCAGTATGTTTAGAGTCATTGTCCTGCTGGAACGTGAACCTTCGTCCCAGTCTCAAACCTCTGGCTGACTCAAACAAGTTTTCCTCCAGAAGTGCCCTGTATTTAGTCCCATCCATCTTTCCTTCAGTCCTGACCAGCTTTCCTGTCCCTGCTGATGAAAAATATCCCCACAGCATGATGCTGCGGGCGGCACGGTGGTGTAGTGGTTAGCGCTGTCGCCTCACAGCAAGAAGGTCCTGGGTTCGAGCCCCGGGGCCGGCGAGGGCCTTTCTGTGTGGAGTTTGCATGTTCTCCCCGTGTCCGCGTGGGTTTCCTCCGGGTGCTCCGGTTTCCCCCACAGTCCAAAGACATGCAGGTTAGGTTGACTGGTGACTCTAAATTGAGCGTAGGTGTGAATGTGAGTGTGAATGGTTGTCTGTGTCTATGTGTCAGCCCTGTGATGACCTGGCGACTTGTCCAGGGTGTACCCCGCCTTTCGCCCGTAGTCAGCTGGGATAGGCTCCAGCTTGCCTGCGACCCTGTAGAAGGATAAAGCGGCTAGAGATAATGAGATGAGATGAGCATGATGCTGCTACCACCATGCTTCACTGTAGGAATGGTGTTCTCAGGGTGTTGGGTTTGTGCCACACATGGCATTTCCCATGATGGCCAAAAAGCTCCATTTTTGTCTCATCTGACCAGATAATCTTTTTCCATGTGTTTGGGGAGTCTGCCACATGCTGTTGGGCAAACTCCAAACGTGTTTTCCTAAGTAATTACTTTTTTCTGGCCACTCTGTGGACCACTCAAAGCCCCACTCTGTGGAGTGTACAGCTTAAAGTGGTCCTATGGACAGATACTCCCATCTCCGCTGTGGATCTCTGCAGCTCCTTCAGTGTTATCTTTGGTGTCTTTGTTGCATCTCTGATTAATGCCCTCCTTGCCCAGCCTGAGAGTTTTGGTGGGCGGGGCCTTCTCTTGTCAGGTTTGTAGTGGTGCCATATTCTTTCCATTTTGCTATAATGGATTTAATGGTGCTCCCTGGGATATTCAAAGTTTGGGATATTTTTATAACCCGACCCTGATCTATACCTCTCCACAACTTTGTCTCTGACCTGTTTGGAGGCTCCTTGGTTTTCATGTTGCTTGCTTAGTAGTGTTGCAGAGTCAGGGTTCTTCCAGAACAGGTTGATTTATACAGACATCATGTGACAGATCATGTGACACTTTGATTGCACACAGGTGGATCTTTATCAACTAATTATGGGACTTATGAAGTGAATTGGTTGGACCAGCTCTTATTTAGGGGTTTCATACAAAAGGGGCTGAATACTTATGCACACTCCAGATTTATATTTTTTCATCTTAATTATTGTTTGTGTCACAATAAAACAACAATGTGCACCTTTAAAGTTGTAGGTATGTTGTGTAAATCAAATGGTGCTAACCCTCCAAAAATTAATTTTAATTCCAGCTTGTAATGTGACAAAACAGGACAAACACCAACGGGGATGAATACTTTTGCAAGGGACTGTAAATGGCTAAAAGTAAAAAAAAAAAACCAATATATTTTTATTTTTCATATGATATTTTTCTTCGTTGATTTTATCTGTATATATATTTATATATACGTACGGTCATTGAGAATTTTTTGGAATGCATGATAAATATTATTATTATATTTATTTATATCATGGAGAAGAGATGCTTTGTACCAGATTTAGCTACTCGATAAAAGTACAAAACTTATACAGTTAATACTTTTTTTAAAAAAGCAAATCACTGTGGTATAATTGTAATAAAACACCTAGTTTTGTGCACTTATAGGAAAATAATCAACTTTGGGATGAAAACAGTCATTCCACTGTACATTGGGCTGCATCACACAACCCTGTTAATGATTGTTTTCCTCATCTCATCTCATTATCTCTAGCCGCTTTATCCTTCTACAGGGTCGCAGGCAAGCTGGAGCCTATCCCAGCTGACTACGGGGAAAGGCGGGGTACACCCTGGACAAGTCGCCAGGTCATCACAGGGCTGACACATAGACACAGACAACCATTCACACTCACATTCACACCTACGGTCAATTTAGAGTCACCAGTTAACCTAACCTGCATGTCTTTGGACTGTGGGGGAAACCGGAGCACCCGGAGGAAACCCACGCGGACACGGGGAGAACATGCAAACTCCACACAGAAAGGCCCTCACCGGCCACGGGGCTCGAACCCGGACCTTCTTGCTGTTAGGTGACAGCGCTAACCACTACACCACCGTGCCGCCGATTGTTTTCCTATCACAGCAAATTTTTTTAACTGAATTCCCAAGTTATAGATCCATCCAGTAAAAAAAAAAAAAAGATTATACACTAAATTAATAGATCTCTATACTTAAAACTTGACAACTCAGACTGGCTTGCAAAAAAAGCAGTAAGATAAAATTTGGATCCAGTTTAAGTTCAAGTTTATCTCATAACCCAGTTATATCAAACTTTAAAGCCAGACTACCTTTCAGATTTTTCAAGTGTAGGTCATAAAAATAATTTTCCCAACACCCAATAATTTTTGTTTAGTGGATCGAAAGCGACTGAATTCGAATCACAGACTTCCAATTTTAGTCGGTTTTCTTAACAGAACAATTAATGAATTTATCTCCACGTGGCCCTAAATTCTCTGCTATTTTTTTCCTGCGGCGGCACGGTGGTGTAGTGGTTAGCGTTGTCGCCTCACAGCAAGAAGGTCCGGGTTCGAGCCCCATGGCTGGCGAGGGCCTTTCTGTGCGGAGTTTGCATGTTCTCCCCGTGTCCGCGTGGGTTTCCTCCGGGTGCTCCGGTTTCCCCCACAGTCCAAAGACATGCAGGTTAGGTTAACTGGTGACTCTAAATTGACCGTAGGTGTGAGTGTGAGTGTGAATGGTTGTCTGTGTCTATGTGTCAGCCCTGTGATGACCTGGCGACTTGTCCAGGGTGTACCCCGCCTTTCGCCCATAGTCAGCTGGGATAGGCTCCAGCTTGCCTGCGACCCTGTAGAACAGGATGAAGCGGCTAGAGATAATGAGATGAGATGAGATTTTTTCCTGCTTCACCATGACCCAATACAAGATACTACGTCATGCATCACATCCCGTGGTGGGCTTTCCCCGTTCACGCAAGGCATTGTGGGATACAAATTTGAAACAGGAGAGAAAAATGAAGGACGTGAGTGTGCGAATGAAACGTGAAAGACCAACTACAGTAACGGAAAGAAAGCGAAAAGAAAAGATGTTATGTTATATACGAAGGAAAGGAAACGTAGGAAATATCAAACTAACAAATACGAGCATGTCAGTGTGATCAGCTGTTCGTTTAGCGACAGAATGATGGAACTGTCAGTGCACGCTCAAAGGTAAACCTGCGCATGCGCGCACACACACACGGACTTCCTCTGTCTGCTTGACTGCGCAAAGAAGCGAGTGATTTCATGCGCATTATTTGCTTTAATCCCCTCAAATTAAATAACTTCCCAGCCACAGAACAGAACGGCCTGATATTTTGAGATATTACAGAAATAAACATTTATCACAATGACCAAATTTCAGACGGAACTCAATTTCACCGATTTTATGAAATCAAAAGGCCGTCTCGCTTTAAGCTTTGTGTTTTGAAGTAATTAGGAATGCATTAAGACTGTCATTCAGTCATGACTTTAAAATTTTCCTTTAAAATGAAGTTTCATGCCTCAAGATTTTCCTTATTAGTGAATCTAACATGACAGACAATCAAAATGAATCAATATCTAATATTAAAAATGTATTATTATTCTATCCACCTTCACTGGATATGCGCAATCGTGCACTCTGATTGGCTACGCTACTATTAGGATATCAACTCATATACCATGAGTAGAGAAAAACAAAATGGTGAAGCGTGTTACTGAAACAACGAAGGATGAAATAAAAGCTCTAGTCATAAATAAAATCCCAAAAAATACAAAAAAGGAAGAAAATATGGAATGAAAGTATTTGATGGTAAGAACATGTGGTTATTTTATTTTTCAAGAATTATCACATAATTACAGTATTGCATTTTTCACAAATCACTCCTGTCATTTCGCCGGTTTCTAAGCGGAAATGATTTTGTATAAAGTTTTTATTTATCGATTTTGCAAAAAATAAAAATAAAGATGCTCCATTTCTCAAAATCCAGTGAACGTTGATAGAATAAAACAGTTATTCCATTCTATCTCGTCATACATGGATTTTGTGGAATAACTGTTAAATATTATACAGATTAAAAAAAAACCTTTCAACGTCAAGCATTTTGTGAAAAATTTGTACAAATTTTAACGACTGATGAGCCTGTGATTGGTCTCTTCACCTTTGTAAGATTTCAGCAAATTCATTTGAGACCAAATGTACAGGGGCGGCACGGTGGTGTAGTGGTTAGCGCTGTCACCTCACAGCAAGAAGGTCTGGGTTCGAGCCCCGTGGCCGGCGAGGGCCTTTCTGTGCGGAGTTTGCATGTTCTCCCCATGTCCGCGTGGGTTTCCTCCGGGTGCTCCGGTTTCCCCCACAGTCCAAAGACATGCAGGTTAGGTTAACTGGTGACTCTAAATTGACCGTGAGTGTGAATGGTTGTCTGTGTCAGCCCTGTGATGACCTGGCGACTTGTCCAGGGTGTACCCCGCCTTTCGCCCGTAGTCAGCTGGGATAGGCTCCAGCTTGCCTGCGACCCTGTAGAAGGATAAAGCGGCTAGAGGAGATGAGATGAGACCAAACGTACATGAAAAAAAAAACAAATCTAAAGCTCAAAACAAAAACAGATCTTGAATTTTTTTATTTTGATACCATCACAAAACAATTGTTTATAAATTAACAAAATTAACACTCAATATCAGGAATTGGTTTCATATGAAAAATATTTTATCATGAGAATTTCAGTATGCACTTCACAATAAAACGTCTCGGCTCGACTCCTTCACACACGGCAGGTTGGTACTTTCAGAAGTTTCAGAATGAAAATGAATGAATGAAATCGTTTCAAAATGTCACTACTAAATTATTGCACTTTAGTCACCACGTCAGAAAGATGCACCTCGGGTTTTGTACATTCATTCGTGTTGAACAAAGTAAATCAAAAATACAATACATAGTAAACACTTGTGTGGCTGAAAAATGCAACACGAACACACCTTGGATTTTCTCCACACTTGTGATACACTACCGTTCAAAAGTTTGGGGTCACTTTGAAATGTCCTTATTTTTGAAAGAAAAGCACTGTTCTTTTCAATGAAGATCACTTTAAACTAATCAGAAATCCACTCTATACATTGCTAATGTGGTAAATGACTATTCTAGCTGCAAATGTCTGGTTTTTGGTGCAATACAGGAAGGATTTCTAGGATAACATTGAGTCAAGCCTACCGTCACTGTGTAACCTGTCTCTCTGATTAGAGCTGTAGACTAACTCAAGCAGTAACTCAATTCACTTCTCTTACTAGCTCTGCTTTGCAATAAAAAAAAACACCATTAGTACAAAGCAAGCCCATTCACTTTTTTATGCTGATCAGAGAATTACAATGGTTTCTCATGTGATAAAAATGTGCGATTCGCGATTAAATATTTTAATTGCTTGACAGCACTAATTATTATTATTATTATTATTATTATTAGAGACACTACATGCTGAATTCAGAAACAAGGTAAATAATAACAAACGTGAACGTGAGCTGTAGATATTTATGCTCAAATCCACTCAAAGTAGGGGGCGGGGCACCATCACGCTGTGTCAAGACAAGAACTTTCCTGAGAAATAACGCGAACGTCTGCATCATGCGGGATTTGCGGGCGGGAGTGGGACAAAATATGGCAGGCGCGGGCGGGAGCGGGACTGAAAATCATAATTTTTTTGTGGGCGCGGGCGAGAGCGGGACTGAAAATCATAATTCTTTGCGGGCGCGGGCGGGAGCGGGACTGCACAATGCGGGCGCGGACAGGAGCGGGACTGAAAAATCCGACCCACACAGACCTCTACTGCAAATGTCTGGTTTTTGGTGCAATATCTCCATAGGTGTATAGAGGCCCATTTCCAGCAACTCTCACTCCAGTGTTCTAATGGTACAATGTGTTTGCTCATTGCCTCAGAAGGCTAATGGATGATTAGAAAACCCTTGTACAATCATGTTAGCACAGCTGAAAACAGTTGAGCTCTTTAGAGAAGCTATAAAACTGACCTTCCTTTGAGCAGATTGAGTTTCTGGAGCATCACATTTGTGGGGTCGATTAAATGCTCAAAATGGCCAGAAAAATGTCTCGACTATATTTTCTATTCATTTTACAACTTATGGTGGTAAATAAAAGTGTGACTTTTCATGGAAAACACAAAATTGTCTGGGTGACCCCAAACTTTTGAACGGTAGTGTACAGTATCTACAGAAACACATTTATTTCCTGTCCTGTAATCTACACTGTACAGAAGAATGTTGTGAAAAACCTGCGTACTATGGAACTGAGCGTGTTCTAGTGAAGAAGACGGCTCTGAACGACATGCTGCAGCTTCGGGCAAATTAATGCATCTGTAAAAGACTTGGATGTTCATATTTTCGCCTTGACGCTGAACTGAACTGTCCAGGATTCACATTTCACTACGTCTTAAAGACAAAGCAGCTTTTTTTTGTCATTTATCCAGAACGTTCCAGAACAAAAATGTACCCAGAACACTTTATTTGATCTGATGGTATGCCAAACACCCAAGAAATTTCTGGTAAATGTTTTGCATCTGTATCATTATGAAATTTTGTACGCGTGATTTGTAGATACTTTAACGATGACTTTGTGCTTGTTCTAATGCGTTATATAGAATTTCTGTAAGTAGATCTTTATTTAATATTTATAGAAGGAGTCTCCAGTATAGATTTTGTGGCTAGCACTGTCGCCTCACAGCAAGAAGGTCCTGGGTTCGAGCCCCGTGGCCGACGAGGGCCTTTCTGTGCGGAGTTTGCATGTTCTCCCCGTGTCCGCGTGGGTTTCCTCCGGGTGCTCCGGTTTCCTCCACAGTCCAAAGACATGCAGGTTAGGTTAACTGGTGACTCTAAATTGACCGTGTGTGTGAATGGTTGCTTCCCAAGCCTGGAAATAGGAGGGTTGTGGCAGGAAGGGGATGTGGCGTAAAACTATGCTCGAATTAATATGACGTGGATCAATAGGGTCCACATGCCAGCAACCCTACACACATAAGGCCCTGGTCCTACAACACTGATACCTATAACTCCAACTATGACGATCCCTCTGCCTGAATTTAGTTCCAGTCTGGAGCAGAAACACCACAACTATAATCCTGACTATAATATCGCTTGGTCCTGACACTCAGGGAAATAAACGCATGCAACTTAGGAATAGTCATGGAAGTTTTTTCCAAGTCGTAGGACATTATTCCGGGTCGTACTGTGCAGCTTGGACTCCAAAACAACCCATGTACACACTCCGGTGGTTGATATAATATGGATAGATCACGGATTACAGAAATATAATAAAAAAGGATACAAAATACGGAGTATTTTAATATGGACGCATCACGGATGCTAATAATTTACGGATTGGTCATGGACGTTTCAGTATACTACAGACTGGTTACCGATTTCATACAGATGATGCATCATGGATAAGAAATCTAAAACAATTAAATGTTCGGACTGCCGAAGTTCATAATTAAAATATCTTCCCTGCATTTATATGTTTACTTTATTAATATTTCACAGAAAATCACATATCCGTGAATAAAAGATCCGTGCTTTGTATTATAGATTTTTATTTTCCATATTATGAATCCATATTCCGTGACTTTATGATGCAACAAGGATGTACAAAGATGCCCTGGATAAAATAGCATGTTCTCTGATAACGTCACGTAAACAATTACCTGACTGGTCAGATGTTTTATCGGATCAGGTCCAGGCCTGGAGAGGAAAAATGGCTCCAGAAGCAATCTCAGCGATACGGATAAACCCAGGCCTGGGCTATAGGGATCGTTATCGGTCTGGTGTGAGCAACGACCACGTAAACTGCAGGGGACTGATTTATTTATAGTTATAGTTATTGGTATTGTAGGACCGCGCCTTACAGTAAGTGCGACAAGCTTGAAGAAGTGAGTGAGTAAGTCTCTAGGATATATTTTCCACAGAGGGAAAGTCTTCAACACAGAGGACAAACCACTGGCCTAATGGTTAGAGAAGCAGCTTTGGGAGCAAAATGTTGCCAGTTTGATTCCCTGGATCAGCAGGAATGGCTGAAGTGCCCTTGAGTAAGGCACCTAACCCCCAACTGCTCCCCAGGCTGCTCTGGATATGCTGTATGCCGCTCTGGATAAGAGCGTCTGCTAAATGCCTGTAATGTAATATTATTAGTGTGCTTGCTCAAGCACACAGCAGCCGAAGGCAAGCACACTATTGTTCTTCTTAAGTTTACTTATTCTGCCTTATTCCGACACGTATTTTGGATCCACTACTCCTCCTAGGGCAGGGGTCGGCAATTAAGTTTGGACCCGGGCCAAATTTTTTTCTGACAATGGCATCGCGGGCCATGGCCATGCTTTTCTAATGGGAGAAAAAGTTGTTATATATTTTTTCTATTATATTAAAAGTAAATGTTATTTAACTTTTAAAATGCATTTAATTTAATTTCATTTAAAACATTAATTTGCTTCTATGCATTGTTATTATGCCAACTGCTACATCTCCTGGCATCTCTCATGAAACAGGTGACCTGCCTAGCAACCTGCCGTAACTAATGTATACAATTGCCGGTTGTTTATTCTTTTGGATGACATGTAAATGATTAGCTGAAGATTGCTAGCTATCGATGCAAAATGTCGTTGTCAAAAGCCATGAAAAGAAAAGTTGATTCCGAATGCAGGACCTACAAAGAAGAATGGTATGCGTTCATCCTGCCATTAATGTAGCCTAATGAAACACAGGCTATTTTTTCACCTTGTCCGTTGCGAGAGGGAGACAGGACACTTTTGTTTTCCATAAGATTACGCGCACACGCGTGCCAATTACCTTTCCAACCTGTGCATCAAGTAAGGCTAAACAGGCTGCAAGGATGTTCTACCTGTTGCTTTTGTCACGTTACTTATCAGCTACACTTCAATAAATGTTATGAAATCGGTGGAATTGTTGTATTTTTTTAAATAAAACATGAGGTTTAAAAAATATATTAAAAATCATATTTTTTAAACAATAAATTAACGTCATCTCGCGGGCCAAATAGAATTGATGGCGGGCCAGTTTTGGCCCGCGGGCCCCTAATTGCCGACCACTGTCCTAGGGCATTCGAGATAGAGACACCGTTCCAACTCTGAGACGTCTGGCCCGAAGTGGTGCAGTGTGCTTGTATACAGCTTTTGGATCAACGTGCACATTCTCTTGTTCTTGTTGGTTGTTTTTCTTTTGTTTTTTTTCCCATAGAAAATTAATAGGGCTCATGAATCGAATCATCCTACTCGGACACGCTCCATCGCAGATGCACCAAACCTCATGTGATACTTCAGGCCAACTCCCCCGACACATACATGCAATCGGTTCTGACCCGCACTCTTTCTTTTTGCTCATCCCTTTTTCCTCCATAGGCTTGCATTGATTTTTGGCCCCATTGAAAATGAATGGTGTTTCAGGAGAAAAACTTTCACTCTCCATCAATTTTTTTAACCAAGTGACCGAACTTCAAGAAACTTCACTTGATGCCTCAGGCCAAGTCCCCGCACAGATCCATCCCCTCATCTGAGACCCGCACTCGTCTTTTCCTTGGTTTTCACGCATCTCTTTTTACCTCCATAGGCTTCCATTGATTTTTGGCCCCATTCAAATGAATGGAGTTTTGCTCAGTAACACTTCACCACACGTCCACCAAACTTCATACGGCACCTCAGGCCAAATCACCATCACACACATGATATTGGTTCTGACCTTCACTCGTCTTTGTCTTGCCTTTCATCCGTCCATTTTTTCTCCATTTTGCCGCTAATCAATGGAAGCTCGACTGAGTCATTCCTCCCTTCCCCCATAGGTGATGATGCATTTGGCAAGGATCTGCTCATTTGAGACTTTGACAGCAAATCAACTTCAACTCAATGGCCACTTTATTAGGAATACTTACATGCACACACGATAGCAATTAGCACATAAGCATTCACGTGTTACCATGCTAGCTATTAGCATGTTACCCATTACGATATCATGCCTGCTGTTAGCTCGCGAGTTGTTAGCATGTTCACCATTAGCATGTTATCATGAGAGCTGTTAACATGTTAGGATTAGCATGGTAGCATGCAGAGTTCGCATGTTTGCTGTTAGCGAGTTCACCTGAGCATGTTAGCATGCTAACTGTTAGCATGTTAACTGTTAGCATGTCACCCTCAGCGTGTTAGCATGCTAAAAGTTAACATACTAGCCATTAGCATGTTAGCCTGTTAGCTGTTAGCATGATAGCTGTCAGCATATTAGCCTTAAAGTGTTAGAATTTTAACAAATAGCATGTTAATCATTAGCATGTTAGAATGCTAGCTGTTAGCATGTTATCTATTAGCATGTTATCTATTAGCATGTTAGTATGCTGTTAGCATGTTAGTATGCTAACTGTTAGCATGCTAGTTGTTAGCATGTTGGCATGCTAGCTTTTAGCATGCTAGCATAATAACTGTTCTGCTACAGCTCAGCAAGCACACTTTGCATTTTCTCTGCGGAAATGCAGTCTAGTTTCTGTCTTATTACCCTTTATAGCTGCTGAGACATAAGTACCGGCTTGTTTCATGGACGTTCCATTGTTTAATTAACATTAAAAATGTCTGTGCTGACAAATTACCGTGCGATAAGATGAATTAAAGATTTCAGGCCATGCTATTTCTGGAAAATAATGAACAGCATGGAGGTGATGAGATATGGCCCAGCGTTAAGTGGAGTTCAACTTTATCATAACAGCACACCTTGTTTATGTCGTTTATTCCTTGTGTATGACGTACCTATGTTTGAGGATACAAAAATATTTGTTTAAAGCCGTAAAGATCCCTTAAGTGGTGAAGAGTGTAGAAATGTTCACATTACTGTGGACTTGAATATCCAACATGCAATAAATATACCAGAAACAACTTGTAATTGTTACAGATTGACCTCGGTAGGTAGATACTGAGCATTTTACATGAAAAAAAGAAAATAATAATAATAATAATAATAATAATAACAACCGCAATTAAATGTGCTACTGATTTCAGGGCCAATGAGAAACAAAACTCTGACTTTATAAGTCAACTTTTACAGATTGTACAGTTCTTCTTACAGTTCTAGTCCCAGTGGGTGGAGTTTTGACGAATCACACTTTAATAGATGGACATTAAGGGGCGTGGTCTCAATATATAAAAAAAAAAAAGGAGGAAGTTGGGGTTCAGCCTTGTCCCTGGAGGTCATTATGGCTGTCGTTATTTCTGATTTCCTTCCTTCTAACACACACTTCTCTCTCTTACTACTTCTCCATGATCTCCTCCCACAGATTGAACCGAATGGAGGAAATCATTTCCTGGGGTTTGAGCACACGAATTAAGATGGAGGGAAGAGTGAGATCAGCACCGCTTGTTCTTCAGGACGTTAAACGCTCGCTGGTTCTTGGCCTTGAAGGCCATGACGAAGTGTTGCGGGGCGATCAGGCCGCGGCCCTCTTCGTCCGTCTGGCCCATGAAGATGTAGTTCAAGCCTAGTGACAGCACACAGAGAGAGCCTGAATGCAGTGGCGTTACGACAGAGACATTCAGGACGGGTGTTCATCAGTACCTCGTGTTACCGCCGTTCCATACGCTTATACACGAACATACAGTGGATATAAAAAGTCTACACACCCTGTTAAAATGATCGTTTTTTCTGGTGTAAAAAAAAATGAGAGCACGATAAATAATTTCAAAACTTTTCCCGCCTTTAATGTGACCTATAACCTGTACAATTGAAAAACAAGCAAATCTGTTCGGGGGAAAAACATAAAAAATAAAAAACGTACAATAAGCTGGTTGTATAAGTGTGAACACCCTTAAACTCATACTTTATTGAAGCACCTTTTGATTTAATTACAGCATTCAGTCTTTTTGGGTTCACACCTGCCATCAATTAAACTGACTCTGATTAACTCCAAATAAAGTTCAGACATTGACTCAGTTGCTCCTTCAGCAAAAGCCAGGGTTCACAGAGAGCTTACAAAGCGTCAAAGGGATCTCATTGCTGAAAGGTATCAGTCAGGAGAAGGGTACAAAAACATTTCCACGGCATTAGATATACCATGGAGTACAGTGAAGACAGTCATCAAGAAGTGGAGAAAATATGGGACAACAGTGACATTACCAAGAACTGGACGTCCCTCTAAAATTGATGAAAAGGCAAGATGAAAACTGGTCAGGGAAGCTGCCGAGAGGCCTACAGCAACACTGAAGGAGCTGCAGGAATTTCTGCCAAGTACTGGTTGTGTACTACATGTGGCAACAATCTCCCGTATTCTCCATATGTCTGGACTGTGGGGTAGGGTCAAAGAAAAACATCCAGGCCCGGATAAATTTTGCAAAAAAAAAAACATCAACCCTCCCAAAAGCATGTGGGAAAATGTGTTATGGTCTGATGAAACCAAGGTTGAACTTTTTGGCCATGATTCGAAAAGGTATGTTTGGCACAAAAACACCACTGCGCATCACCAAAAGAACACCATACCCACGGTGAAGCATGGTGGTGGCAGCATCATGTTTTGGGGTTGTTTTTCTTCAGCTGGAACAGGGGCTTTAGTCAAGGTGGAGGGAATTATCAACAGTTCTAAATACCAGTCAATGTTGGCCCAAAACCTTCAGGTGTCTGCTAGAAAGCTGAAGATGAAGAGGGATTTCATCTTTCAGCATGACGATGACCCCAAAAAGGTTTTGGAACGGCCCAGCCAGAGCCCAGACCTAAATCCAAGTGAAAATCTGTGGGGTGACCTGAAGAGCGCTGTGCACAAGAGACGCCCTCGCAATCTGACAGATTTGGAGCGCTTTCGCAAGGAAGAGTGGGCAAATATTGCCAAGGCTGATAGACTCCGACCCAAAAAGACTGAATGCTGTAATTAAATCAAAAGGTGCTTCAACAAAGTATGAGTTTAAGGGTGTGCACACTTATGCAACCAGCTTATTGTACTTTATTTTTTTTTTTTTATGTTTTTCCCCCCTAACAGATTTGTTTGTTTTTCAATTAAAGGTCACATTAAAGGTGGGAAAAGTTTTGAAATTATTTATCGTGCTCTCATTTTTTTACATCAGAAAAACCGATCACTTTAACAGGGTGTGTACACTTTTTATATCCACTGTATAAGCATATGAGGTTCACACATTCTTCATCTGGTTTTCTTATTTTCTGACAGTGAGTTTTGCCGCTTACCTGACGCTGTCATCAAGCTGTATTTATTATTCAGCTCGATGCTGCAGTAGTCTGAAGGCAAACTCAGAGCCAGATCATATACAGATGTAAGGAACCTGCTGGTTGTAGCACACTTTATGTTCATCTTTAGCTTCATATTTATCAGCACGCAACTTACTTTACTTTTCTTTGGTTTAAGCCGTTTAAAGGCTGCGGCCCTTCATTCATTCTGAAAATACATTGAATCTAAAGCACTAAATGTGCACAGTAACAAGCCTCTCTACACAGCGTGGTTTTATAACTGTGTCATTGTGTCCCTGTGTGAGAGACGGACTGTTACAGAGTGTAATGGAGTGTAATCGGAGAAACTGTGCACCCGCAGGCGCTCGGCACTGCTGAGACTCACCTCTTTTGACAGAAGGACATTTCTTGCACAGGATAACGATTTTAGTGCTCATGGATTTTCCAGCCTGCTGGATAGCGAGGCTTCCTTCTTTATAGATGTTGATGATGGAGACTGTAGTGTGCATGCTTCCTCCACGCGGTACTGCTGTGATAATCGTCCCTGTGATGGCTGAGATAGGCAAAAAAAAAAATTACTGTATATTCACTGGATATGAGCAATCGTGCACTCTGATTGGCTCCTCTACTACTAGGATATCAGCTCATATACCGTGAGTAGAGAAAAACAAAATGGCAGAGCGTGTTGCTGAAGCAACCGAGGACGAAATAAAAACTCTACTCGAAAACAAAACCCCAAAAAATACAAGAAAAAAAGCAACAAAATATGGAATGAAAGTATTTAATGGTAAGAACGTATCTTTTGTTTCACGAATTATCGCATTTTTCACAAATTGCTCAGTCATTTCGCCGGTTTGTTTACATTCTTCATCTTTAAGCATTAAAATTTCTTGAATTTTTTTTTTACACTTTTTCCCTTCTTTTAGAAAGTTTGAAGCTTAATTTTTTTCTGATAAAATGTGTTTTTTCATGGATCAACTGGTGATGTAAATCTTGTCAAATTTGAATATTTTACTACAATTTGCAATTATGCAAATTATGACAATGTATGCAGTTTGTCAGGTGTCCGCTAAATGGAAATGATTTTGTCGGATGTTTTGTGTAAAGTTTTCATTTATCGAATTTGCTAAAAATAAAAATGGTCTGTTTCTCAGAATCCAGTGAATGTGGATAGAATAAAACAGTTATTCCACTCAATCTCGTCGTACATGGCTTATAGACAACTCGGTGCTATGCGCCTCGTCGGCTATCAGCTCATGTACGACTCGATTTCATGGAATAACTGTTAAATATCTCATCTCATCTCATTATCTCTAGCTGCTTTATCCTTCTACAGGGTCGCAGGCAAGCTGGAGCCTATCCCAGCTGACTACGGGTGAAAGGCGGGGTACACCCTGGACAAGTCGCCAGGTCATCACAGGGCTGACACATAGACACAGACAACCATTCACACTCACATTCACACCTACGCTCAATTTAGAGTCACCAGTTAACCTAACCTGCATGTCTTTGGACTGTGGGGGAAACCGGAGCACCCGGAGGAAACCCACGCGGACACGGGGAGAACATGCAAACTCCACACAGAAAGGCCCTCGCCGGCCACGGGGCTCGAACCCGGACCTTCTTGCTGTGAGGCGACAGCGCTAACCACTACACCACCGTGCCGCCCACTGTTAAATATATGTATGATAATTTGATAAAGTATGTACCTGCAAAATATACATATATATGCAATAATTTGGCTCAAAAGAGAAACTGACACTGAAGTCGAAGTGAATATCTGTGAATAATTAGCGAAACAAAGTCCAGGTTATTATTTCAATAATATTGGCTGATGTTGAGTGGTATATCAGCTAGCATGATACTGAACAAGTCGAAGACGAGTAGCTAAATGGAATATACCTGATATACCATGAAAAAAGACAGCCATTATTATTATTATTATTATTATGCATATACATTCCTTTCGGGTGTTCGACGCGTATTTCTCTTTCAAAATTCTCTCAAAATCGTCTGTATTTAACGAAGCAAACCTGGCAGCCATGTTTGTTTATTTACAAATTGTCCCAGTCGCTCACTCGCTAGCATGGAAGTTTTACATCTCTGATGTGTAAGATCATGTTGTCTTGACAACCATGCAATATCGTAAACCATATTCAATGCTCATTCTCCATTGGGTAGAGTGATGTAATACATGTAGGATAAGTGATATGCTAACAGTATCGCATGCTATCAAACCAAATGAATGAAATCCGTGAGAAGGGAATAGAACACGTTTTTATTCCATCGAAAAAGTGTCCTGTTTCGATAATAATCACTGATATGCACTGAAACTGAGGCGGATAATTGTTTTAGTATAAATACGCGTGATTATTTTTAAAAAATGTAATCAGATTAAAAATAATTTATTTCAAGCTTCAAACGCGGCATGCAAATGTAATAACAGTGCGGCGCAGACTTGTGTCACTTATCTACGCCGAGTCACGTCAAATATTTTGTTTTGAAATCGATAAAATAAATCACAACTCCGCCTTACCTTAGACCAAACTTCGGAGCATCTTTAGTGCTTTTATTTTAGGAACAGCATTTTCTTTCACAAATATTTGTAATTCGTCCTCACTTACGGTGACAAAGCGAGTCGCTCGAGGTGATTATCGAGAAATAAATAGTCTGAATCTCTCGACCAATCAGCGCATGCGATTCTCTATAATCACTTGTGTATTTAAACTAAAGCATATTTTCAAGTTGAAAGCCTCAGTGCTTCAAATAAAATAATTCAACTTTTAAACCAAGTATATATCGATATCAATAATAAATGTTTACATTTTCTGCAAAATTCTATAAAAATCAAGAGAAACTGAACCATGAAAGAGCGCAAAATCTTCCAGTAATGCAGCTCAGCCATTGGTATGCAGATTAGGGTGCCATTACTTTTGCCATTATTGAACAGTTTGTTTTATTTGCCTTTATTTATGGATTACTTTCACATCACTTTCGTAAATGTCATGTCATAAATATGAAATGTGAAAATGGAAGCTGTAAGCGTACCGTTCTCCTTTGCTACGTGCAAAACTAATTCAGCACATGTCTTGGCTGATTGGCTCCATTTGGGGTAAAAAGGAAAACCGTTGGGTATTTTTACAAACTGAAATCCCAAGAGCTAAGCCGTGACGGAGCTGAACTTTCTGTCCTTGTGTAACACTTTGTGAATCGGGGTGATGTAACAGACCTGGCGTGAATCGAGTGAAATTTTCCACCACATTAGTCCAGGCCTCTGAGAGACTGGGCCACTTTTCCGTATGCAAATCCGAGCAAACTGGGCAGGAAATCATAATGAACTTCTCGGCCTGGCTTCGTAAACATCTCCTGGATAGAAACGTTTCAGAAGGAGGCCACACTGAATCAACACCTCCATTTACGCCCAGTTTGCTTTCAGTCCGCTGCAGCCGGCTGGCACTGAGAGAACTGTGTTTTTCACACACACTTTACTGTGCAGAAGGAAAAAAAACCCTGAACGACGCTTTTCAGGCTCTGAAACAAACCGCCAGACCCAAGATAGTACATATGCATCAAAACACACACTTGTTAAATGGATGGGATTCTGGGAAACATTATTTTTCTTTTTCATCTTGTTTTTTTTCCCCTCCTATTAAACCTCAGTGTATACACATGTGCATGAGTGTGAGTGTGAGTGTGTGGATTAAATCTGCTCTTTTACCGAAGTTGCTGGAGCAGTAATGGCTCTCAGGACTTCCTTTTCGCTTGCATTTCTGTCGACAGAGTGCTGCTGAATACTTCAAAGCTGGAGGAGCAGAGCAGAGCAGAGCAGAGCAGAGAGGGTTCACAAAAATAAAAAACTTAACTGAATAACAGCAAGCCAAGTACTGAGTCTTGAGGAACACCATGAGAGATATAAGACACTTTCTTGAAGTTCTAAAAATGCTGTCTGATGGAGAAGGTAGAGTAAGATTTCAGCACACAATCTCAGCCATAGTTTGGCAAAGAAGAACAATCATTGGACAAAGTTGAGTCATTTGAGAGCTGAATGAGTCATATGTTATTAGTGAGTCAAACCAAACGAATCAACTCATGAAAACGAGTTAGAATTCTCATCACTGATATGAAATTCAGTGTCTATCATCACATCACATCACATCAAAGTTGGAATTGGTATCAAAGAAAGTGCAGAATTAAATGCTAGCCATATAAGACACATACGTATGAGTCTGGTGGTGGTGGGCTGAGTGGTTGTGGTTGGAGCGATGGTTGTTATTGGGATCTTTTTGTTCCTGAATCTGTAGTGACCGATAAAGCCATCCGCTGTTAAGCTGAGGTCTGAGAGGAACTGGATGAGAAGCTGATTACCCTCAGAGAACACCGGCCTGGAACACACACACACAGAATTAAAATGACCAACAGTGGTTGAAAAAACAAGATCAACTATGAGCTACTGCTCACTTACATATCCCCCCGCTCTTCCTTATATCAGAACGCAAGCAATCGAAGGAATTCACTTCTTATGAATGTTGGCTTCAACAAATAATGAACCCTGAAACGAATAAGTAAAGAGCAGTGTTTCTTCCCATGGATTTCAAATAGCATCCTGGCAAACTGTCATTTTGAAATAGCATTTTGCTTCTTGAAATAGCGTCAAAATCCACCCTGTATGTTTCATAAATACATTGCCAGTAAACAGGAAGTCGATCTGCGACAGATCTGAAAACAGTACACACTGTGTAGAACCCAAAGCTGAAACTCGGTACCAAATATCAAGAAGTTGTGATTTGTAGTTGCTGAGAAAAGTGTTACGAAAATTTTGCAAATCCACCCTATATGTTTCATAAATAGTCGGTAAACAGGAAATCGATGTGCGACAGACCTGAAAACAGTATACACGGTATAGAACCCCAAGCTGAAGCTTGGTACCAAATATCAAGTAGTTGTGATTTGTAGTTGCTGAGAAAAGTGTTATGAAAATTTTGCAAATCCACTCTATATGTTTCGTAAATACATTCAGTCGGTAAACAGGAAGTTGATCTGCGACAGACCTGAAAATAGTATACACGGTATAGAACCCCAAGCTGAAGTTTAGTACCAAGTACCAAGTGGTTGTGATTTGTGGTTGCTGAGAAAAAGGGTGTTTTGGATGGACGGAAATACGGAGCTATGGATGGACGGACAGAGGTAAACCAGTATACCCCGGTCTCCTTTGGAGCAGGGGTATAAAAACTTCTCTGAAAGCCAATCAAAGCATACACCCCCAAAATCCTGACCAATCACACATTTAAAAATCGTTCCAATGTAGAACCATTCATCCATCCATTATCCGTAACCGTTTATCCTGTGTAGGGTCACGGACAAGCTGGAGCCTATTCCAGCTGACTATGGGTGAGAGGTGGGGTACATCCTGGACAAGTCGCCAGATCATTACAGGGATGACACATAGAGACAAACAACCATTCACATTTACAGTTAATTTAGACACACCAATTAACTTAACCTGCATGTCTTTGGACTGTGGAGGAAACCAGAGCACCCGGCAGAAACCCACACAGGGAGAACATGCAAACTTCACACAGAAAGGCCCTCGTCAGCCACTGGGCTTGAACCCAGAACCTTCTTGCTGTGAGGCAACAGTGCTAACCACTACACCACCATGCCAGCTTTCTGTATTTAGTCTAAGTATATATATATATGAGGTTCTCATCACCATGGTGTTTTTCAGAGAGGTCCTGCACATATATCATCAGATCTATCGAATAAACAAATAATATGAATAAAAATTATACAAATTAAAAACTAAGAATGAAATATTTCTAAAATAATATAAAATATACATAATATATAAATATATATGAAACAATTAGCTCATCTGAGAAATTATTTGAAATCATTCAGGCTACATGCATGTCTTAGAATAAAATGTATGTGACTAAAGGAAGGCTGTCTGTCTCTCTGTCTGTCTCTCTGTCTGTTCATCTATAATAATAATAATAATAATAATAATAATCAGTTCAATTTATATTGCACATTTCTCACACCCAAGGTCGCTTTACAATTAAGGGGGGGGGAGAGTCCACCAAGAGAAGGTCAGGATGTAATTCCAATGGTGTCGCTACCACAGTCCCACCAGGTGCATGAAGATAAATCCCACAGCGCCTGCACAGCTGCTGCGATGACGCCGGGCAGCATCGCTTGGAACATCACGCAAAAGCACCGCTACACAGAGTGCTGGACAACCATGATGTTAAAAAGAGCAACGAGCTCACTGCAGCCCATAGTGAGGAGCACAGGCATAGCCCACAGCGAACCAAGGCCTGAAGGGAACCAACACCAAAACTGGGCCTGGAGCTACACCACAACTGGCGGACAAAACACTCAAGCAAAAAACAAACATCAAACTGCACAAACACAAAAAAGAAAAAATTAAAAGCTCCGGTGAGAAGTGGCATCCAAAAAGCATACTCTCAAAAAGTATGTGAACCTTTGCTTTCAGTATCTGGTGTGACCCCCCTTGTGCAGCAATAACTGCAACTAAACGTTTGCGGTAACTGTTGTCCTGTGTCCTCCAAGCCGGTGTCCTGCACACCGGCTTGGAGGAATTTTAGCCCGTTCCTCCGTACAGAACAGCTTCAACTCTGGGATGTTGGTGGGTTTCCTCACATAAACTGCTCGCTTCAGGTCCTTCCACAACATTTCGATTGGATTAAGGTCAGGACTTTGACTTGGCCATTCCAAAACATTAACTTTATTCTTCTTTAACCATTCTTTGGTAGAACGACTTGTGTGCTTAGGGTCGTTGTCTTGCTGCATGACCCATCTTCTCTTGAGATTCAGTTCATGGACAGATGTCCTGACATTTTCCTTTAGAATTCGCTGGTATAATTCAGAACTCATTGTTCCATCATGATGGTAAGCCGTCCTGGCCCAGATGCAGCAAAACAGGCCCAAACCATGATACAGTACTACCACCACCATGTTTCACAGATGGGATAAGGTTCTTATGCTGGAATGCAGTGTTTTCCTTTCTCCAAACATAACGCTTCTTATTTAAACCAAGAAGTTCTATTTTGGTCTCATCCGTCCACAAAACATTTTTCCAATAGCCTTCTGGCTTGTCCACATGATCTTTAGCAAACTGCAGATGAGCAGCAATGTTCTTTTTGGAGAGCAGTGGCTTTCTCCTTGCAACCCTGCCATGCACACCATTGTTGTTCAGTGTTCTCCTGATGGTGGACTCATGAACATTAACATTAGCCAATGTGAGAGAGGCCTTCAGTTGCTTAGAAGTTACCCTGGGGTCCTTTGTGACCTCGCCGACTATTACACGCCTTGCTCTTGGAGTGATCTTTGTTGGTCGACCACTCCTGGGGAGGGTAACAATGGGCTTGAATTTCCTCCATTTGTACACAATCTGTCTGACTGTGGATTGGTGGAGTAATATTGGAATCTTTTTCATCAATAAATAAATGACCAAGTATAATATTTTTGTCTCATTTGTTTAACTTGGTTCTCTTTATCTACTTTTAAGACTTGTGTGAAAATCTGATGATGTTTTAGGTCATATTTTTGCAGAAATACAGAAAATTCTAAAGGGTTCACAAACTTTCAAGCACCACTGTATATACAATTATACAATGATGGTGGCAGATTTTATTCATATTAGAGACATGTGAGTGTGTCTCTTACGCTGGTGGGCTGTCTCCACAGTACTTCCCAATCCTCTTCGCATCATTGATTTCCCCTCCGTTAAAGATGGCGACATAGTCATAGCGGCAGTAGTTGTCTCTTTCAACATCGAACTTCTCGAATTTCACTTCTATAATCTAAAAATGCGAAACAAACACAGCTGTTATGACAAAACCACTCATACATGTTTTTGCCCTGTCGCCAGTAACACACTGTATATTGTACAATTCTACATTTTAAACTAACTCCAATATGGCCATTTGTTAGTGTTTATAGCACTAGCGAGCTATGCAACATTTACCTTCGCGTTAACATAACACTGAAAATCCTATAGCTGCACGAGCAGTAATTAGCGTCATCGTAAATCCTGAGAAAAAGAATCACAAAACTTTCACTGCTATGAAATTATGACTTAAAGGTAAGAATGGATTTACAGCAAAACTAACAAGACAAAAAAAATACAGTGTGTCACTTTATAGGCTGTAGAAACGTTATATTAAAAATATCTCTTACACTATACATACACTCACTGGACACTTTATTAGGAACACCCCTACATCCACCTGCTGTTTGATGCAGTTCTCTAATCAGCCGGTCCCTTGATGCATAAAATCACGCAGATACAAATCAAGAGCTTCGGTTAATGTTCACACTGCAAAAAATAAAAATCTTAGGAAGTTTATTTGTCTATTTTCAAGTCAAAACATCTCGCCACCCTTATTATAAGACATAATTGCCCAACAAGCAAAACCTCATTTATCTAGAAAGGCTAGTTTTTAGACAGTCCATCTTGAAAATCTTGTATAGACAAAATGTCTTGAAAAAGTCTTATTTGGAGCACCTTTGAAAATAAAACAAGTTTTTTTTAAAACAAGTAAGTACATTTTGGACATTTGTCAAATGCGGTTCATCTTGTCTCATCTCATCTCATTATCTCTCGCCGCTTTATCCTGTTCTACAGGGTCGCAGGCAAGCTGGAGCCTATCCCAGCTGACTACGGGCGAAAGGCGGGGTACACCCTGGACAAGTCGCCAGGTCATCACAGGGCTGACACATAGACACAGACAACCATTCACACTCACATTCACACCTACGGTCAATTTAGAGTCACCAGCTAACCTAACCTGCATGTCTTTGGACTGTGGGGGAAACCGGAGCACCTGGAGGAAACCCACGCGGACACGGGGAGAACATGCAAACTCCGCACAGAAAGGCCCTCGCCGGCCCCGGGGCTCGAACCCGGACCTTCTTGCTGTGAGGCGACAGCGCTAACCACTACACCACCGTGCCGCCGGTTCATCTTGTTTCAAGAAAAAAAAAAAAGTATGCTTGTTTTGGGAATAAATGAACTTTACTGAAATCTTTGAATCTTTCATTACAGTTCAGCTCCACCTTACAGATCCTAAGTTTACTGTGACTGTTTTCTCAGTCATTCAGAGTGAGCTCCTTCTAGATGCTGTACAGACTCTAGACCAGACAAGCGCCTTCAAAAAGGCTATGAGTGAGTGGAGGGTGTTTTAGTGAGGGCTTTTTGGAATGCTGCGAGTTAAGTTCAGTGTTTTTTTTTTTTTGTGCCTGATCTTGTAAACCCCTCGTACACATGAATAGTCAGTGCCCCCAAAATGCACTGTTGCTTTGGCGTTGTGTAAGCACTGTAAGTCAAAATGCGTAGACTTTTTTTATTTTTATTTACAATCCCGATTCCAAAAAAGTTGGGACAAAGTACAAATTGTAAATAAAAACGGAATGCAATGATGTGGAAGTTTCAAAATTCCATATTTTATTCAGAACAGAACATAGATGACATATCAAATGTTTAAACTGAGAAAATGTATCATTTAAAGAGAAAAATTAGGTGATTTTAAATTTCATGACAACAACACATCTCAAAAAAGTTGGGACAAGGCCATGTTTACCACTGTGAGACATCCCCTTTTCTCTTTACAACAGTCTGTAAACGTCTGGGGACTGAGGAGACAAGTTGCTCAAGTTTAGGGATAGGAATGTTAACCCATTCTTGTCTAATGTAGGATTCTAGTTGCTCAACTGTCTTAGGTCTTTTTTGTTGTATCTTCCGTTTTATGATGCGCCAAATGTTTTTTATGGGTGAAAGATCTGGACTGCAGGCTGGCCAGTTCAGTGCCCGGACCCTTCTTCTATGCAGCCATGATGCTGTAATTGATGCAGTATGTGGTTTGGCATTGTCATGTTGGAAAATGCAAGGTCTTCCCTGAAAGAGACGTCGTCTGGATGGGAGCATATGTTGCTCTAGAACCTGGATATACCTTTCAGCATTGATGGTGTCTTTCCAGATGTGTAAGCTGCCCATGCCACACGCACTAATGCAACCCCATACCATCAGAGATGCAGGCTTCTGAACTGAGCGCTGATAACAACTTGGGTCGTCCTTCTCCTCTTTAGTCCGAATGACACGGCGTCCCTGATTTCCATAAAGAACTTCAAATTTTGATTCGTCTGACCACAGAACAGTTTTCCACTTTGCCACAGTCCATTTTAAATGAGCCTTGGCCCAGAGAAGACGTCTGCGCTTCTGGATCATGTTTAGATATGGCTTCTTCTTTGAACTATAGAGTTTTAGCTGGCAACGGTGGATGGCACGGTGAATTGTGTTCACAGATAATGTTCTCTGGAAATATTCCTGAGCCCATTTTGTGATTTCCAATACAGAAGCATGCCTGTATGTGATGCAGTGCCGTCTAAGGGCCCGAAGATCACGGGCACCCAGTATGGTTTTCCGGCCTTGACCCTTACGCACAGAGATTCTTCCAGATTCTCTGAATCTTTTGATGATATTATGCACTGTAAATGATGATTTGTTCAAACTCTTTGCAATTTTACACTGTCGAACTCCTTTCTGATATTGCTCCACTATTTGTCGGCGCAGAATTAGGGGGATTGGTGATCCTCTTCCCATCTTTACTTCTGAGAGCCGCTGCCACTCCAAGATGCTCTTTTTATACCCAGTCATGTTAATGACCTATTGCCAATTGACCTAATGAGTTGCAATTTGGTCCTCCAGCTGTTCCTTTTTTGTACCTTTAACTTTTCCAGTCTCTTATTGCCCCTGTCCCAACTTTTTTGAGATGTGTTGCTGTCATGAAATTTCAAATGAGCCAATATTTGGCATGAAATTTCAAAATGTCTCACTTTCGACATTTGATATGTTGTCTATGTTCTATTGTGAATACAATATCGTTTTTTGAGATTTGTAAATTATTGCATTCCATTTTTATTTACAATTTGTACTTTGTCCCAACTTTTTTGGAATCGGGGTTATATATATATTTTTTTTGGTGCCTGAGGTCCTGGGGAAGTGGAATCTTAAGAGATGTTTTAATGTTTGAATGTTGAAATGGGAAAAAAAATAAACTTGTTGCAATGCTACGTGTCGTCAACTTGATTCAAGATAGTCTCTGGTCTCATATCTAGAGTATTTTACTAATTACAGGTCACAAAAGGAGAATCTTTTAACCTTCATCCTACCAAGTGGGGTCCATCTGGACCCCGCACCTATATGTTTGTTTGCCATTTTAAAAATATGTGACATACTGCCTCACCGTTTTATGAATTTGTCGGAATTTATCTCATCTCATTATCTCTAGCCGCTTTATCCTTCTACAGGGTCGCAGGCAAGCTGGAGCCTATCCCAGCTGACTACGGGCGAAAGGCGGGGTACACCCTGGACAAGTCGCCAGGTCATCACAGGGCTGACACATAGACACAGACAACCATTCACACTCACATTCACACCTACGGTCAATTTAGAGTCACCAGTTAACCTAACCTGCATGTCTTTGGACTGTGGGGGAAACCGGAGCACCCGGAGGAAACCCACGCGGACACGGGGAGAACATGCAAACTCCACACAGAAAGGCCCTCGCCGGCCACGGGGCTCGAACCCAGGACCTTCTTGCTGTGAGGCGACAGCGCTAACCACTACACCACCGTGCCGCCCTGAATTTGTCGGAATTTATGTCTTAATTAAAACACTAAAGCACCGGAAGATCAGCTTTTTGCATTGTGAAGGTATAATTAATTTGTTACTGGGGTCCAACCGGACCCCAGAGTAAAGTTTATCTGTCTTTCATTTTATAATTGAATAGCACACTGAAAGTTAACTTCTTTTATTTCTTTTATGTTCCATAATGAAACTACCAAGGCATTCCTTCTTGGGGTCCGTGTGGACCCCACTGCTGCAATAAGCACAGGCTGCAAAACAAAAGCCCTAAATTATTTTGCAATTACTTTTTTGTTTTAAATTCTGTAAGAAAAGACCTAAGTTGTAATCCAGAATGTTTTACAGCTGCATGAGCTGCAAAAATCATGTATATAATGCCAATTTTTTTTGTGGCACTATAATTTGCTACATGTATGCTAGTTATTGCAATATCATTGCAATGTTATTGCATTTATAATACATCATTGATATTCAGCCGTAGTGGATTTTGTTCTTCAATAAAGTTATGTCTGTTTGCTGCATTGAATTGGTTCTTACTGCATTGATTTCAAGGTATTCCCTCCTGGGGTCCATACGGACCCCGCCTGGTAGTTTGTGTATGTAAAATTGGCTGGTAGGATGAAGGTTAAGTGTGTTCTTTATGCCTTGGGCCCTTTAGTGTATTGCTGTTATTAATACAAGATGTTCTGAACAAAACTTATCTGGTGATTTTGTCTTTATAAGCTTTAATTTTAAAGAAAAATATTGGGGTCCAAACGGACCCCACATGGTAAGATTAAGGTGTAAAATAGCATGGTAGGATGAGGGTTAAGCTAGCAATGCTTAGTTGTAGAATTTAACAATCCTAATATTAGTATATTTATCTTAAATTCAGTTTTTACTGCTAAGACTTTGTCATGAATTTAAGTGAAATACCCTTAAAATGAAATAAATAAAAATGACTCGAATGGCTAAATGTAAGAAGTACGATATTGTTATAAGAACTATTTTGATTATTTTGAGTTAATCAGATCTCGCATAATAAGTTCCCCAATCTTATTTTGGAATTATTTCATCTAAAAACAGGTTAGATTTTTCATCTTACTTTAAGAAATCTTACCAAGTCAAATTTGACTAGTTCCAGTGGCAGATTTTTTTCACCTGATTCAAGCAAATATGCTTTGTTTTAATCTTTTCTTATTTTTGAAAGGCCATTTTTTGCAGTGCACGATGTTCAAACATCAGAAAGGGAAAAATTGTGACCTCAAAGTGAAGTGTGACTTTTTTTCACTGTGGCATGGGTGTTGGTTTGATCTCCTGGGGTTTTCACACACAACAGTCTCTAGAGTTTACACAGAATGGTGCGACGAACAAAAAACATTGAGTTGAGTGAGTGAGCGACAGTTTTGTGGGTGGAAAAAACAAATGCCTTGTTGATCAGAGAGGTCAGAGGAAAATGGACAGATCGGTTCGAGCTTTTTTTGCCAGGAAGGATATAGTAACTCATATAATCACTCTTTACAACCGTGGTGAGCAGAAAAGCATCTCAGCATGCAACAGCAGAACAGAACAACACACTGGGTTCCACTCCTGCAGCCAAGAACAGGGATCTTAGAATCAAGAACAAGTTCCTATAAAGTGGTCGGTGAGTGTAGACTTGTATCATAGCCATGAAAAATATTTGTTTCTTATTAGCTGACTTTAGGGGCATGTGTCTTATACTGCTGAGTCATCTCTCTGGATAGACTTTTCACTATCACTACAGAGTATTTCCATCACTCGCCTGCTGTCATAAAAAACAAAAAAATAAACAATGGCATCCTAAAAAGCCATTATTATTATCTCATCTCATTATCTCTAGCTGCTTTATCCTGTTCTACAGGGTCGCAGGCAAGCTGGAGCCTATCCCAGCTGACTATGGGCGAAAGGCGGGGTACACCCTGGACAAGTCGCCAGGTCATCACAGGGCTGACACATAGACACAGACAACCATTCACACTCACATTCACACCTACGCTCAATTTAGAGTCACCAGTTAACCTAACCTGCATGTCTTTGGACTGTGGGGGAAACCGGAGCACCCGGAGGAAACCCACGCGGACACGGGGAGAACATGCAAACTCCGCACAGAAAGGCCCTCGCCGGCCACGGGGCTCGAACACGGACCTTCTTGCTGTGAGGCGACAGCGCTAACCACTACACCACCGTGCCACCGCCATTATTATTATTATTATTATTATTATTATTATACATAGACATTCCTTTCGTGTTTTCAACGCGTCGTTCTCTTTCAAAATTCTCTCAAAATCTTCCGTATTTAACAAAGCAAACCTGGCGGCCATGTTTGTTTACAAATTGTCCCAGTTGCTCACTCGCCAGCATGGAAGTTTTACATCTCCAATGTGTGACGTCATATTGTCTTGATAATCATGCAATATCGTAAACCATATTCAACGCTCATTCTCCACTGGGTAGAGTGACGTAATACATGTAGGATAAGTGATATGCAAACAGTATTGCATGCTATCGAACCAAATGAATGAAACCCGCTAGAAGGGAATAGAACACACGTTTTTATTCCATGGAGAAAGTGGCCCGTATGTACAGTATAATGATACAATATATTGTTTGAGGTTAGAATATATGTTTTGTTAAAAACGGGCCTGTTTGAAACATTTGCATATATTCAAATAATATATATTTTAAAATATATTGCTTTTCCAAATGGGGCCATCGATCAGAAAATGCCAAATTCTCAGTTAATCATGAATGCAACATCGTCATACTATTAATATCACTGATCCACTCAAGTTATACAGTACACCTTTACCAATTTACATTTCACACTTATTCAACTTTTAGCAGCTCAAACATCGGCGTTAACAAGTATATACAAACATCACCTGGTTTTTCGGTGCGACTATGTGCCATGAGCACGTGACTCCTGCTGGATAGTCTTTTTCTGGCCAGTTCGGAGTCTTAAAGGTTCCTGTCGGCTTCACCAATCGCCCTCCGCAATACTGATCTCCTGAAAACCAAATGACATCAGATTCTGTGACTGTAATCATCACGGCAGGACAAAGCCTGAGATCATGAGCTCCTAATTAAAAGGGCTGGTGTTTATAATTCTCAGCCTGTGATTTGCAGACTATAATAAGCACTCCATGCTATAATGAGTGACCGCAGGACATGAAAGTATACACGTAATGATCCTCCGCACTGAGCTGCCAAGAGGAGGAGATATCATTAAACATGAGAGGGGTATAAACCCTGCAACCACACTCGATGCAAGAGCAGTCTCAGAAAGTCTTTATTTTACAGATCCTCATGTGTCCAGAAATAGGTCATGATGTCAGTTTACAAGACCACAGTCCGTCCCAGAGAGTGAAAGACTGCTCTTTTATTTTAACATCAGCAGCATCCAAAACTGTGACAACTACACCAACAGCATTTTTATTCCATCAGTTATCACAGGATGATATTTTTTTCCATATTATATTGTTAAAAGAGCTTTCATCATTCATCAGTGCAAATATTCAGTACAACATCATAACAAGGAAGAAAAAATGTATTCAGGGTGATTTGTAAAGTTCAAAAGTATTTCAAGACCAACAACTGAGTGATAATGTTTGCAGAACCTGAAGACAAAGGAATTTATTTTGAACAAGACGTCCGTGAGGTCTGGACCTCGGTATGTTTCAGGGTTTTACGGTAACCAACAGGAAACTGTCTGCCATTTTTTTAGTTAAAGCCAGGATAGGTAATTTTGGAGAAAGCAGTAAGAGTAAGCTAGATTTTAAAAGTATCCAACAGAAGAATGCCACACCTCCCTTCAGCCCTCCCTCCAAAGCTACTCCTCTAATACACATGAACACGCACCGCCTGACTACTACTGAAGGATGGGTGCATGAGAGAGAGAGAGAGAGGGTGGATACAGAAAGAAAGAAGAGAGAGAGAGGGAGAGAGAGGGTGGATTCATGGAGAGAGAGAAAGAGAGAGAGGATTCACAGAGTGAGGGAGAGAGAGAGGAAGAGAGGGTGGATACACAGAGTGAGGGAGAGAGAGAGAGAGACAGAGAGGAAGAGACGGTGGATACACAGAACGAGGCGGCGAGAGAGAGAGGAAGAGAGGGTGGATACACAGAGCGAGGCGGAGAGAGAGAGGAAGAGAGGGTGGATACACAGAGCGAGGCGGAGAGAGAGAGAGAGGAAGAGAGGGTGGATACAAAGAGCAAGGGGGAGAGAGAGAGAGGAAGAGAGGGTGGATACACAGAGCGAGGCGGAGAGAGAGAGAGGAAGAGAGGGTGGATACACAGAGCGAGGCGGAGAGAGAGAGAGGAAGAGAGGGTGGATGCACAGAGCGAGGCAGAGAGAGAGAGGAAGAGAGGGTGGATACAAAGAGCAAGGGGGAGAGAGAGAGAGGAAGAGAGGGTGGATACACAGAACGAGGCGGCGAGAGAGAGAGGAAGAGAGGGTGGATACACAGAGCGAGGCGGAGAGAGAGAGGAAGAGAGGGTGGATACACAGAGCGAGGCGGAGAGAGAGAGGAAGAGAGGGTGGATACACAGAGCGAGGCAGAGAGAGAGAGAGGAAGAGAGGGTGGATACAAAGAGCAAGGGGGAGAGAGAGAGAGGAAGAGAGGGTAGATACAAAGCGAGAAAGGAAGAGAGAGGAAGAGAGGGTGGAGAGAGAGAGGAAAGAGAGAGAGAGAGGATATATATAGAAAGAGGAAGAGAGGGTGGAGAGAGAGAAGGAGAGAGAGAGTGGATACAGAGAGAGAGGAAGAGAGGGTAGAGAGAGAGAGGGAGAGAGAGAGGAAGAGAGGGTGGAGAGAGAGCAAGAGAGAGAGAGGAAGAGAGTGGATACAGAGAGAGAGAGGAAGAGAGGGTGGAGAGAGAACGAGAGAGAGAGAGAGAAGAAGAAGGCTTGTCTGTTTTTCCTTCTTCATTTTTTATTATTATTATTTATTTATTTTTATATATTTTTTACAATCAGGATGTTTCTGTCAAGCATGAAGCTCTGAAAATGACAAATACTATAAATTTCTATCAAAAAAGTAGAAAATGTAAGTAAAGTTACAGCACATAGAAAGTAAAACTCCAGAAGACTGTAAACCAATTTAAACTCGGTATGTGCGCTTTTCATCTCATCTCATTATCTGTAGCCGCTTTATCCTGTTCTACAGGGTCGCAGGCAAGCTGGAGCCTATCCCAGCTGACTACGGGCGAAAGGCGGGGTACACCCTGGACAAGTCGCCAGGTCATCACAGGGCTGACACATAGACACAGACAACCATTCACACTCACATTCACACCTACGCTCAATTTAGAGTCACCAGTTAACCTAACCTGCATGTCTTTGGACTGTGGGGGAAACCGGAGCACCCGGAGGAAACCCACACGGACACGGGGAGAACATGCAAACTCCGCACAGAAAGGCCCTCGCCGGCCACGGGGCTCGAACCCGGACCCTCTTGCTGTGAGGCAACAGCGCTAACCACTACACCACCATGCCACCCCTTGCACTTTTTAAATAAATAAATAAAGACCCAGTTAAAATAAAGCAGCTTCCTGACGAAAGTCTTCAATTCAGGTACCAAAAGCGAAGCACTCTTTATCGCTAAAAGATTTTATGAATAAATTTTTTTTTAAATTGCTCAAATTGTTTGTGGACTCTAAACATCTGACCTGGCATTATCAATTACGAGTATAACTATGAAGGTGATTGTAGAAAATCACACGCACTGACTGGTTGAAATATTCAGACTATTTCTCGATAATCACCTCGAGCGACTCGGCAAAATGGCGGCCGATCAATCGCTTCGTCACCGTAAGTGAGGAAGAATTACAAATGATGAAAGATAACGCTGTTCATAAAAGCACTAAAGATGCTACAAAGTTTGCAACAATATAAATGCAACAAAAAGGCAACTAAGCATAATTGTTGCGAGAAGAAAAAGTAAAATTAATTATCGCACATGGAAAAATAACTCAATAAATCTATAAAAGGTCTCTGTATGTTTGAGCTCAAAATATTTTTGCTGATTTTCATGCATATGTTCAGTATCTTATGAGGGTCACATTTAATGATTTGCAAATCCATTTTATTCAAAACAGTGAATTGGACATTTAGTTCTGTCAGCTTTCACACACAATAAACTCTGTAATGTGGTATTTTGGTGAAACTTGTTTTTCCCCCATAAACCCCATCGACAGCAACTGAAAATAACTCCAGCTGTCAGCTGGGAAAACAAACACAGGATTAAAACCTGATCATTAAAATTCCAGCAGTCTTACACAGAGTGAGCAGACGTCCTGTCACTATTAATGAGTCGGAGAAAACCTCTGGGGGTCTGAGCTGCCTCGGAAACACAGGGTGGGGGGTGGGGGATCTCAGTGAGAAATTCCATATCATGCTGCGAAGTCCAACACACACAGATCAGACCCCAGAGAGCTCTCCTGTCACGTTTATCCAGCCGGGAAAATCTAACTTTCACCAACTAGGCCTTTCAAGGAGAGAAAAAAATCCTCAAATTGAACTTTTCGAGGTTTAATGCACTGGGAATGTTATTGGTTTTTCAATGTGGATAAAAATTAATTAACTAATTAACCAATTAACAAATCAACAAACTAATTAACAAATAAATCAATTGATTGATTGATTGATTGATTGATTGATTGATTGATTGATTGATTGATGGGTTGGTTGGTTGGTTGGTTGGTTGGTTGGTTGGTTGGTTGATTGGTTGATGGGTTGATGGTATGATTGGTTGGTTGGTTGATTGATTGATGGGTTGGTTGGTTGGTTGGTTGGTTGGTTGGTTGATTTGATTGATGGGTTGATTGATTGGGTTGATTGATTGATTGATTGATTGATTGATTGATTGATTGATTGATTGATTGATTGATTGGTACTTGGTTGATTTGATTGATGGGTTGATTGGTTGATGGGTTGATTGGTTGGTTTGATTGGTTGGTTTGAGTGACGGATTGATTGATAGGTTGATTGGTTGGTTTGATTGACTAATGGGCTGATTGGTGGGTTGATTTGATTGATGGGTTGGTTGGTTGGTTGGTTGGTTGGTTGGTTGATTTGATTGAGTGATTAATGGGTTGATTGGTTGGTTGATTTGATTGATGAGTTGATTGATGGGTTGGTTGGTTGGTTGGTTGGTTGGTTGGTTGGTTGGTTGGTTGGTTGATTGCTGGGTTGGTTGATTTGACTGAGTGACTAATGGGTTGATTGGTTGGTTGATTTGATTGATGAGTTGATTGATGGGTTGGTTGGTTGATTGCTGGATTGATTGCTGGATTGATTGATTGATTGATTCATTGATTGATTGATAGTTGATGGGTTGATTGATGGGTTGGTTGATTGATGGGTTGGTTGGTTGATTGATGAGTTGGTTGGTTGGTTGGTTGGTTGGTTGGTTGGTTGGTTGGTTTGATTGATGGGTTGGTTGGTTGGTTGGTTGGTTGGTTGTTTGATTGATGGGTTGATTGGTTGGTTGGTTGGTTGGTTGGTTGCTTGATTGATGAGTTGATTGGGTTGGTTGGTTGATTTGATTGATGGGTTGATTGATGGTTGATTGGTTGATTTGATTGATTTATTAAAATTATTTGAATAAAATTATTTTTGAACATGGATTTTTGACATTTATGGATGAACAGGTACACTTGGCTACAAATGTATTGGCACCCTTCAAGAAATTATATTTTGCTAAATGTGCAAATTAAACATTATTTAACATGCTAATTAATTTAAAACTGCTCAACTTTCCTTTAATAATTCATTGTTCTCATGACTATCATTTTCTCTCTAAAGCATGTGAAAAATGTAAGTGCATGTAAAAAATATTGGCACCCAACAAATTCTTAAATATTGTGCAAAGATGATTTTTTTTGTCATCTTGCAGAGGAGAAAAAAAATCTTTTAAAATATTTTACGATTACATGAGAAAACTTTTATCTCACAGAATACAAGACTGCATACTTGCACACGTCAGGTAATGGATATATTTTTAATAATCATAGCAGCTAAAACACCAATTAACACCATAAGGATCTTATCAATCAGGATGCTGGAGACATTTTCAGGCATCTGGAAGACTTGACACTATACAGCAGCCCCTCCCATGTGTTTTATAAAATCAGACTATCTCTCACTGCATGAGTTATTTTCATGGCGTCCCAATACTTTTGCAGTTGATCCAACTGAATATAATACTGAATAATTATGATTAGCACATTGGTGTGAATGTCCCATAGAGACATACTAATAGCCTACATCCTCTTAAATAGATCTTCTTACTCTCTTGTCTGTGTCTCACCTCGTTCGTGAGGGTTAGCAGCGGAGAACACTGCCAGGAAGCCACTGCCAGCGGTATTGGCATCTGACACCATCTGAATGAGCATCTTGTTCCCCGTGGAGACGAGGGCTCCGGGCCTAAAGGTCCCACAGAAGCGGCCCAGGCGCTGCCCGTTCACATGCCCGCTATAAACGTCCACATGGTCGTAGCGGCACAGGTTGTCACTCTCCAGATCGAGGAAGCGGAAATTCAGGACCACCACTTTGCCTTGTGGGACCTGCAAGAGACACATCAAGTCAAACCATGTGATGAAAACCTTTTCCCTCATTCCATCTACTATAGTTACAGTACCAGTCAAAAGTTTGTACACCCCATTCTACTCATTCATAGGGTTTTCTTTTCTGTACTTTGTATTTTCTACATTATAGACATCAAAACTATGAGATAAGATGTGGAATATATATGGAATTATGTGGTGAACAAAAAATTGTTGAAAAAAACCCCCAAAATGTTTGATATTTTAGATTATTCAAAGTAGCCAGTGTTTCCCTTGATGACTCTTTACACACTATTGGACTTATTTTAACCAGCTTCATGAGGTAGTCACCTGGAATGCTTTTCAATTAACAGGTGCCTCATCAAAAGTTAATTAGTGGATGAGTTTCTTGCCTTTTTAATGTGTTTGAGATCAAACAGTAAATAGTAAATAATAAAAATACAGTAAATAGCCCTATTCAACACCACAACTGGAGTAATCCATACAGTATTATGTCAAGAACCACTCAACTAAGTAAAGAGAAACGACATCCATCATTACTTTAAGACCATGAAGTGTCTTTTAATTATTAATAATAATAATAATAATAATAATAATAGGGGCGGCACGGTGGTGTAGTGGTTAGCACTGTCGCCTCACAGCAAGAAGGTCCGGGTTCGAGCCCCGTGGCCGGCGAGGGCCTTTCTGTGTGGAGTTTGCATGTTCTCCCCGTGTCCGCGTGGGTTTCCTCCGGGTGCTCCGGTTTCCCCCACAGTCCAAAGACATGCAGGTTAGGTTAACTGGTGACTCTAAATTGAGCGTAGGTGTGAATGTGAGTGTGAATGGTTGTCTGTGTCTATGTGTCAGCCCTGTGATGACCTGGCGACTTGTCCAGGGTGTACCCCGCCTTTCGCCCGTAGTCAGCTGGGATAGGCTCCAGCTTGCCTGCGACCCTGTAGAACAGGATAAAGCGGCTAGAGATAATGAGATGAGATGAGATGAGATGAGATAATAATAATAATAATAATAATAATAATAATAAAGAGAAACCACTGAATTTGACAGTGTCCAAACTTTTGACAGGTACTGTTATATAATTGTATACTGTATGAGGCTTTATACAGAGAACTACACGAGAACAGTTAACCAGAGAGAGAAATATTCTTTTATATTATAAATATGGAGGTGATTACAGAAAATTGCATGCACTGATTGGTTGAGAAATTCAGACTATTTCTCAATAATCACCTCGAGCGATTCAGCAAAATGGTGGCCAATCAATCACTTCGTCATCATAAGTGAGGAAGAATTACAAATGATGAAAGAAAATGCTGTTCATAAAAATACTAAAGATGCTACAAAGTTTGGTCTAAAACTATTCAAAGGTAAGGTGGGATTGGGATTTATTTTATCAGTTTCAAAACAAAGTACAGTTGTGCTTGAAAGTTTGTGAACCCGTTAGAATTTTCTATATTTCTGCATAAATATGACCTAAAACATCATCAGATTTTCACACAAGTCCTAAAAGTAGATAAAGAGAACCCAGTTAAACAAATGAGACACAAATATTATACTTGGTCATTTATTTATTGAGGAAAATGATCCAATATTACATATCTGTGAGTGGCAAAAGTATGTGAACCTCTAGGATTAGCAGTTAATTTGAAGGTGAAATTAGAGTCAGGTGTTTTCAATCAATGGGATGACAATCAGGTGTGAGTGGGCACCCTGTTTTATTTAAAGAACAGCGATCTATCAAAGTCTGATCTTTACAACACATGTTTGTGGAAGTGTATCATGGCACGAACAAAGGAGATTTCTGAGGACCTCAGAAAAAGCGTTGTTGATGCTCATCAGGCTGGAAAAGGTTACAAAACCATCTCTAAAGAGTTTGGACTCCACCAATCCACAGTCAGACAGATTGTGTACAAATGGAGGAAATTCAAGACCATTGTTACCCTCCCCAGGGGTGGTCGACCAACAAAGATCACTCCAAGAGCAAGGTGTGTAATAGTCGGCAATGTCACAAAGGACCCCAGGGTAACTTCTAAGCAACTGAAGGCCTCTCTCACATTGGCTAATGTTAATGTTCATGAGTCCACCATCAGGAGAACACTGAACAATAATGGTGTGCATGGCAGGGTTGCAAGGAGAAAGCCACTGCTCTCCAAAAAGAACATTGCTGCTCATCTGCAGTTTGCTAAAGATCACGTGGACAAGCCAGAAGGCTATTGGAAAAATGTTTTGTGGACGGATGAGACCAAAATAGAACTTTTTGGTTTAAATGAGAAGCGTTATGTTTGGAGAAAGGAAAACACTGCATTCCAGCATAAGAACCTTATCCCATCTGTGAAACATGGTGGTGGTAGTATCATGGTTTGGGCCTGTTTTGCTGCATCTGGGCCAGGACGGCTTGCCATCATTGATGGAACAATGAATTGTGAATTATACCAGCGAATTCTAAAGGAAAATGTCAGGACATCTGTCCATGAACTGAATCTCAAGAGAAGGTGGGTCATGCAGCAAGACAACGACCCTAAGCACACAAGTTGTTCTACCAAAGAATGGTTAAAGAAGAATAAAGTTAATGTTTTGGAATGGCCAAGTCAAAGTCCTGACCTTAATCCAATCGAAATGTTGTGGAAGGACCTGAAGCAAGCAGTTCATGTGAGGAAACCCACCAACATCCCAGAGTTGAAGCTGTTCTGTACGGAGGAATGGGCTAAAATTCCTCCAAGCCGGTGTGCAGGACTGATCAACAGTTACCGGAAATGTTTAGCTGCAGTTATTGCTGCACAAGGGGGTCACACCAGATACTGAAAGCAAAGGTTCTCATACTTTTGCCACTCACAGATATGTAATATTGGATCATTTTCCTCAATAAATAAATGACCAAGTATAATATTTTTGTCTCATTTGTTTAACTGGGTTCTCTTTATCTACTTTTAGGACTTGTGTGAAAATCTGATGATGTTTTAGGTCATATTTATGCAGAAATATCGAAAATTCTAAAGGGTTCACAAACTTTCAAGCACCACTGTATTTTATGTGACTCAGCGTAGATAAGTGACACAAGTCTGCGCCGCACCGTTATTACATTTGTATGCTACTTTTGCAGTTGAAAATAAATTTTTTTGAATATGATTTTTTTTAAATAATCACCTGTGTATTTATACTAAAACAATTATCCGCCTCAGACTCCATGAATATCTGGGAATAATAACCTCGGCTTCATCTCTGTTATTATTCACCGATATTCACGTCGCCTTCTGTGAATACTTGTTAAATATTATATTGACATGAGTGTTTTATTGGGAAATACGTCGCTTGTATTTTTAATACGAGATCTATCCGGGACATGGAGAACCAAAACCATGACATAAATAGGCATCTATGTCACTTGTTATTAAATAGATGAATTGTTTTAATAAATTCGGGGACTTTTTGTTTGTGAATGTGTCGATATTATAAAAAGAAAATCACACGTTGGTTTGAAGATATGAAGTTTATCTTCACGTGTTGAAAAACTCTCATTTTTTATGCGAAGTACATCACGGATCTGAGTGAGATATTTAAATAATATTGGTTGGCGTTGAGTGGTCTATCAGATATATTCCATTCAGCTAGCATGATACTGAACAAGTCGAAGACGAGTAGCTGAATGGACTATATACCATGAAAAAAATCCATTATTATTATTATTATTATTCATACACGTTCCTTTTGGGTGTTCGACGCGTCGTTCTCTTTCAAAATTCTCTCAAAATCGTCTGTATTTAATGAAGCAAACCTGGAGTCCATGTTTGTATATTTACAAATTGTCAGTCGCTTGCTAGCACGGAAGTTTTACGTCGCCGACGTGTGACGCCATGTTGTCTTGACAACCGTGCAATATAGTAAACCATATTCCACGCTCATTCTCCATTCAGTAGAGTGACGTTGACATAATACACATAGGATAAGCGATATGCTAACAATATTGCATGCTATCAAACCAAATGAATGAAACCCACTAGAAGGGAATAGAACACGTGTTTTTATTCCATCGAAAAAGTGTCCTGTATGGATAATGATCACTGATATTTCACTCCGATTATGTCACTCCCAGTGTTTTCCTGCTGACTAGACGTGCATTGTCAAAATGGTGAACCGTTTCGAAATTAAAATTCTTTCCATTAACTTGTGTTTTTTTTTTTTTTTGTGGATGCATTCATATAATATAAGAACACATCCTATAAGTGTAGTGGTTAGCACTGTAGCCTCACAGCAAGAAGGTCCGGGTTCGAGCCCCGTGGCCGGCGAGGGCCTTTCTGTGTGGAGTTTGCATGTTCTCCCCGTGTCCGCGTGGGTTTCCTCCGGGTGCTCCGGTTTCCCCCACAGTCCAAAGACATGCAGGTTAGGTTAACTAGTGACTCTAAATTGAGCGTAGGTGTGAATGTGAGTGTGAATGGTTGTCTGTGACTATTTGTCGGCCCTGTGATGACCTGGCGACTTGTCCAGGGTGTACCCCGCCTTTCTCCCGTAGACAGCTGGGATAGGCTCCAGCTTGCCTGCGACCCTGTAGAACAGGATAAAGCAGCTACAGATAATGGATGGATGGATGTTTCTATGAGAAGACGCTAATCTAAAGTTTATCGAAGGAATCTCTCGTGCCAGTCAGCAAGAAGCTGGTTAGTGTATGATTGTGAGGGATTTACTGCAATGTAAGTTTCACGGACTTTCCACAGCATAGTTATGGAAATTGCTGTGGTGTAAGAGGAATCAAACATGTTTAAGCATGCTGTAACTGGAAAATAACCAACTTCTGGGTGCTAACAGTGAGCCATCCACACACCACTTCACACCACTTCATCAATAAAAAGAAAAAAAAATTAGTCTTTATAATATTTATGCTCATTATTTTGTATTCATGGACATATTTATTTTATGTCTAATAAAATAAAGCATCTCATTTGATATAAATATTTGTTTTGCAATATGTTAGCAATATCATCTTAGAAAAATAGGTTCTTCTGCAAGGAAAGCCTTCTTTTGTTGCTGTCTCTGTCTTTAAAGGTCGACTGCTTTTCAGATTTTTCAAGTGTAGGTCATAAAAAGAATTTTCCCGACACCCAATTATTTTTCTTTCGTGGACCGAAAGCTACTGAATTCGAATCACAGACTTCCAGTTTTATTCTGCTTTTTTGAACAGAACAATTAATTCATTTAAAGCCACGTGGCCCTAAATTCTCCACTATTTTTTCCTGCTTCAGCATGACCCAATACAAGATACTACGTCATGCATCACATCACGTGGTGGGCTTTCCCCATTCGCGCAAGGCATTGTCTCATCTCATCTCATTATCTCTAGCCGCTTTATCCTGTTCTACAGGGTCGCAGGCAAGCTGGAGCCTATCCCAGCTGACTACGGGCGAAAGGCGGGGTACACCCTGGACAAGTCGCCAGGTCATCACAGGGCTGACACATAGACACAGACAACCATTCACACTCACATTCACACCTACGGTCAATTTAGAGTCACCAGTTAACCTAACCTGCATGTCTTTGGACTGTGGGGGAAACCGGAGCACCCGGAGGAAACCCACGCGGACATGGGGAGAACATGCAAACTCCACACAGAAAGGCCCTCGCCGGCCCCGGGGCTCGAACCCAGGACCTTCTTGCTGTGAGGCGACAGCGCTAACCACTACACCACTGTGCCGCCCGCAAGGCATTGTGGGACACAAATTTCAAACAGGAGAGAAAAATGGAGGACGTGAGTGTGCGAATGAAACATGAAAGACCGACTACAGCAGTGTTGTAGTCAAGTCACTAAACCTCGAGTCCAAGTTCAGTCTCAAGTCCCCAGTGTTCAAGTCTGAGTCATTAAAGAAAATTTTGAGTCGAGTCCACTATTGAGCCTAGATCAAGACTCCAACCGCACCATGTGACGGTGTCTGTTTCAGCGCCATTAACATGAGTTTGTTCCTGAACATGTGAATGTGCTTCTCTTTATCAGGGAGTGTGAAGTATTCTGTCAGAGACGGACGGAAGCTCAGAAGGTGCGTTTATTAATACAAGTGAAGACGGTAAATAATCCAGAACGGCAGGCAAAATCGTAAAACGGTGAAACAGGCAACAGGTCAAGCGAGGCACAAACAGGCTATCGTAGACTAGGCAGAAACAAAGACGAGAAACAGGGATCAGGAAACCAAACAAGGAAATAAGGCTCGGTAATGTACCAGCAATGCAACTCAATACTTCGCAAAGTAAGTGTGTTTTCACAGTTTTTATATCAGTGCACTGATTGCGCCTTAATCCTGTCCAGGTGCGAGTCGTTTACGGCGTGTGCACACGAGAGTCAGCTTGGCGTTCGCACTGTCCGGAGCGCGCCCGAGAGTCTATCTGATGCACGTGCCAAGGTGCACAGGTGTGACATTCTTACACGAAATTAGTACAAAAATTAAAGGAGCTATAAATATCTTATCCCAAATTATTATGGCACGTTACAAAAAAATAAAGAAAAAATCCAAGTCTCCAATTTACGAGTCCGAATGCAATTAATGCACGAGTCCGAGCCATCGGTGTTCAAGTCCAAGTCAAGTCACGAGTCCTTAAAATTAGGGCACGAGTCCTGGACTCGAGTACTACAGTAACGGAAAGAAAGCGAGAAGAAAAGATGTTATGTTCTATGCAAAGGAAAGAAAACACAGGAGATATCAAACTAATAAATATCGGCGGTCAGCGAGCACCTCGGTGTGATCAGCTGTTCGTTTAGTGACAGAATGGCACAGTCAAAGGTAAACCTGCGCATGCGCTCACACACACACACACGTACTTCCTCTGTCTGCTTGACTGCGCAAAGAAGCGAGCGATTTCATGCACATTATTTGCTTTAATCCCCTCAAATTAAATAACTTCCCAGCCACAGAACAGAATGGCCTGATATTTTGAGATATTACAGAAATAAACAGATATCACAATGACCACATTTCAGACGGAACTCAATTTCACCGATTTTATGAAATCGAAAGGCCGTCTAGCTTTAATGGTTCTTGTCAGTTCTAGTATCTGTGTGGGTTGTTTTTTTTTTTTTTACTGTAAACAATAAGTGACCATTTCCATGTTTCCATCTCAAGTTGTTCTTTTAAAAAATGACAAAATGATACAACCCCGATTCCAAAAAAGTTGGGACAAAAAACAAATTGTAAATAAAAACGGAATGCAATGATGTGGAAGTTTCAAAATTCCATATTTTATTCAGAACAGAACATAGATGACATATCAAATGTTTAAACTGAGAAAATGTATCATTTAAAGAGAAAAATTAGGTGATTTTAAATTTCATGACAACAACACATCTCAAAAAAGTTGGGACAAGGCCATGTTTCCCACTGTGAGACATCCCCTTTTCTCTTTACAACAGTCTGTAAACGTCTGGGGACTGAGGAGACAAGTTGCTCAAGTTTAGGGATAGGAATGTTAACCCATTCTTGTCTAATGTAGGATTCTAGTTGCTCAACTGTCTTAGGTCTTTTTTGTCGTATCTTCCATTTTATGACGCGCCAAATGTTTTCTATGGGTGAAAGATCTGGACTGCAGGCTGGCCAGTTCAGTACCCGGACCCTTCTTCTATGCAGCCATGATGCTGTAATTGATGCAGTATGTGGTTTGGCATTGTCATGTTGGAAAATGCAAGGTCTTCCCTGAAAGAGACGTCGTCTGGATGGGAGCATATGTTGCTCTAGAACCTGGATATACCTTTCAGCATTGATGGTATCTTTCCAGATGTGTAAGCTGCCCATGCCACACACACTAATGCAACCCCATACCATCAGAGATGCAGGCTTCTGAACTGAGCGCTGATAACAACTTGGGTCATCCTTCTCCTCTTTAGTCCGAATGACGCGGCGTCCCTGATTTCCATAAAGAACTTCAAATTTTGATTCGTCTGACCACAGAACAGTTTTCCACTTTGCCATAGTCCATTTTAAATGAGCCTTGGCCCAGAGAAGACGTCTGCGCTTCTGGATCATGTTTAGATACGGCTTCTTCTCTGAACTATAGAGTTTTAGCTGGCAACGGCGGATGGCACGGTGAATTGTGTTCACAGATAATGTTCTCTGGAAATATTCCTGAGCCCATTTTGTGATTTCCAATACAGAAGCATGCCTGTATGTGATGCAGTGCCGTCTAAGGGCCCGAAGATCACGGGCACCCAGTATGGTTTTCCGGCCTTGACCCTTACGCACAGAGATTCTTCCAGATTCTCTGAATCTTTTGATGATATTATGCACTGTAGATGATGATATGTTCAAACTCTTTGCAATTTTACACTGTCGAACTCCTTTCTGATATTGCTCCACTATTTGTCGGCGCAGAATTAGGGGGATTGGTGATCCTCTTCCCATCTTTACTTCTGAGAGCCGCTGCCACTCCAAGATGCTCTTTTTATACCCGGTCATGTTAATGACCTATTGCCAATTGACCTAATGAGTTGCAATTTGGTCCTCCAGCTGTTCCTTTTTTGTACCTTTAACTTTTCCAGCCTCTTATTGCCCCGTCCCAACTTTTTTGAGATGTGTTGCTGTCATGAAATTTCAAATGAGCCAATATTTGGCATGAAATTTCAAAATGTCTCACTTTCGACATTTGATATGTTGTCTATGTTCTATTGTGAATACAATATCAGTTTTTGAGATTTGTAAATTATTGCATTCCATTTTTATTTACAATTTGTACTTTGTCCCAACTTTTTTGGAATCGGGGCTGTATTATAAAACAAGTTCAGCAAGTTGCCACAGAAACATAGACGATCAGCGTACTCAAGTGTAAACTGTAATAAACAGGTGAGCATCTAGCTATAAAACTAAAGCTTCCTTCACACTGCTGGATGAAGAAAACGTGTCTATATGTTCAGAAATGCACAGCAGCGTCTGAAGCAGACCCCAGGGCCTTGACACTGGCCAAGAGCCAAATTCTGTACAACGCCAAATCCAGGCCAGAAAACACACACACACACACACACAGAGGTCTTGCAGGGACACACTGCAATGCCATTGCATCATTTAACAGACTGTTCCGCTCATAAATAATGAACATACGCCTCGTGGCAAAATCAGAGTAGACATTATGAAATATAGAGTAGATACTTACTGTGATTCTCCACACACACTTGGTGTTTGGAGGATACACTCCTGGATAACCCTGGCTACCGATAACTCCTGAATCTCCTGTTATGTTTCCTCCACATGGAAACGACTGTCTGTGGAATGATGGAAAATAATAATAATAATAATAATAATAATAATAAAGGCCTGATATTAAAAAAGCGCAGTTTGGCTGTGTATAATGTCTGAATATATAATAAGCCAATAGATCATAAAATACTGGCTAGGACTGCTAACATACTGTAGCTAGCTAAACTAGCTGGCTAATTCTTCTTGATTTAGGATATAACAATATGAAAGAAATATCTAAAGGATACGAAAAAAAACCAAAGCTGGCTAAGTCACATAAACAACAACAAAAAAGGCACAAAAAACCCCTAATATCACTATCACAGAAGATACCAGCTAAGATCGCTAACCCAGACGTAGCTAGCTAAACTTAACTAGAGCGGCGGGTACAATTATCGACAGTTCATAATTATCGACACCTAAAAACAATTTTACAAAGGTGAGTTTCGGTTCCAACACTTATTATTATTGGTTAATTCATGAACCTGAAGACCCGCCTCGCCCTTTGTTCTTGTCACCTGATGATACAGCTCGTTACCTGAGATGGAACTATTTTCAGCACGATCAGCAATTTTTTGGAAAACCCGGACGTTATCATCATCGCAGGTGAGCATGGTGGAAAGATCATGGACATGTTTTTACTGATCAGATTCACCGATATTTCATGATCTCCTCGTCGAAACCTACTTTGTTTCTTACTCTTTCTTTGGACAGTCGCCATTTTGTATCTAAGCGTGCGTTTGAGAAGTCGCGTGCGTGAGGTGCCGATAATAGTGATCACTTTCACCGGTGTCCACCATTATCGACACCCTGTGGAATTAAGGGACATTTACAAAGGTTATGGACCGATCTTTGTGTAACGTTGTTGAAGTAGATGAAGTACTTTAAAAAGATAAAAGTGCTGTGATTTTATTTTTTTCTGATTCATAACAGAATGGAATGTTTATAGAGTATTTGGAATCCGATTGCAGTAAATAGAATTAGAGCAGAATTAAATTCCTAGTGTATAAAAAATTACATGCTTGAAATATTCAGATTTTTCTATTCCATTCAGAGTTTTTTTTTTTTTGCAGTTTGTTGTAAATATCGACCACATATTACAATATCAGTAGACATTTTATATTTTGGTTCGAGGAATGACATGCGACCTTTGACCTGGATTTTCATGAGGTTACAATGTCAACAGCCTGTTGACATTTATTGGTAAACGACAAAACTAGAAATTAATACAAACAACAACGAATGATTAACAAAATGTGATCAACAAAAATACTTAGAAAGTGGGTAGAAAGTGGGACAAAAAGATTTTCTGACGCAGGTTAAACACTATCAGTTCATTTGTTTACAAACATTAGAATTACTTCCTCATTTACGTAAACACCGACATCCAGATATTTATATAAAAGATATTTTGTACTAAATATAAGTCGATGTAAAACAAATGTTAAATAAAAACTATGTTTTGTTAACTTAATACCACATACCGATTATTTTATATAAATAATCATCTGGGTGTGGATAACTGTGGACAAAGGTGTCGATAATTGTGGAATGGTGTCAATAACTGTGGACAAAGGTGTCGATAATTGTGGAACGGTGTCGATAACTGTGGACAAAGGTGTCAATAATCATGGACAAAGATGTTGATAATTGTGGAATGGTGTCGATAACTGTGTCCACAATTATCAACATCTTTGTCCACAGTTATCGACATCTTTGTCCCCAATTATCGACATCATTCCACAGTTATCGACATCTTTGTCCACAGTTATCGACATCGTTCCACAATTATCAACACCTTTGTCCACAGTTATCAACATCTTTGTCCAAAGATGTCGATAATTATGGAACGGTGTCGATAACTGTGGACAAAGATGTCGATAATTGTGGAACGGTGTCGATAACTGTGGACAAAGGTGTCAATAATTGTGGACAAAGATGTTGATAATTGTGGAATGGTGTCGATAACTGTGTCCACAATTATCGACATCTTTGTCCACAGTTATCGACATCTTTGTCCACAATTATCGACATCATTCCACAGTTATCGACATCTTTGTCCACAGTTATCGACATCGTTCCACAATTATCAACACCTTTGTCCACAGTTATCAACATCTTTGTCCAAAGATGTCGATAATTATGGAACGGTGTCGATAACTGTGGACAAAGATGTCGATAATTATGGAATGGTGTCGATAACTGTGGACAAAGATGTCGATAATTGTGGAACGGTGTTGATAACTGTGGACAAAGGTGTCGATAATTGTGGAATGGTGTCGATAACTGTGGACAAAGGTGTCGATAATTGTGGAACGGTGTCGATAACTGTGGACAAAGGTGTCAATAATCATGGACAAAGATGTTGATAATTGTGGAATGGTGTCGATAACTGTGTCCACAATTATCAACATCTTTGTCCACAGTTATCGACATCTTTGTCCACAATTATCGACATCATTCCACAGTTATCGACATCTTTGTCCACAGTTATCAACATCTTTGTCCAAAGATGTCGATAATTATGGAACGGTGTCGATAACTGTGGACAAAGATGTCGATAATTGTGGAACGGTGTCGATAACTGTGGACAAAGGTGTCAATAATTGTGGACAAAGATGTTGATAATTGTGGAATGGTGTCAATAACTGTGTCCACAATTATCGACATCTTTGTCCACAGTTATCGACATCTTTGTCCACAATTATCGACATCATTCCACAGTTATTGACATCTTTGTCCACAGTTATCGACATCGTTCCACAATTATCAACACCTTTGTCCACAGTTATCAACATCTTTGTCCAAAGATGTCGATAATTATGGAACAGTGTCGATAACTGTGGACAAAGATGCCGATAATTGTGGAACGGTGCTGATAACTGTGGACAAAGGTGTCGATAATTGTGGAACAGTGTCAATAATTGTGGACAAAGGTGTCGATAATTGTGGAACTGTGTCGATAACTGTGGACAAAGGTGTCGATAATTGTGGAACCGTGTCGATAACTGTGGACAAAGGTGTCGATAATTGTGGAACCGTGTCGATAACTATGGACAAAGGTGTCAATCGTTAAGGTGTCGATAACTGTAGCCACCGCTCTAGCTAGCTAGTGTTGGAGAAAGGCAATCTTAAACAGCACATTTATTTGTTTTTACATTTTATTTTAATAAAATGTATTAAAATGTCGTCTAATATCTTGTTTTAGTACATAATCAATTCAATCATTCTTGTTTGATTATCTGTTTGAAATTATTTTGTTCCAAGCTAGTCACAAGACAAGCACTGAATAAAGTAACAGCAATAAATCTGTTAAAAACTGCAAAATATTACATTATGAATAAATACCAGAAAATCCACCTAAAGATCAAAAGTGATATGATCTTTAGAGGTTGTTAGGTTTTGATCTGTCTGTAGTGAAGGAGGTCGAATTGATAGAGTATGAGCTAGGAATGTAGAGCTCTGCTGCCTCAGATCGATCCGGGAGCAAACGGTCGCTGACACAGACACAGCTGCTTGGAGATGTTCCTCAGGTTATTGTAGGACAAACATGAGGATATATTCACTTTCAGGAGTGTGTTGTAGCTCTGTGATTGGATGATAATTGAAGCTAAGTTATCTATGTACAGCGTAAATGAATGATGAAGCATTACATCACTGGTTTAGACGGCACTACTGTATGAAAGGAGAGAGACATTATATACCATGACATCATTTGTCAGGATCATAATCTTATGAAAAGAAGAAAGACATTACTGGTCAACATCTCCTTCATTAAGCAGAGAGCAGAATGTGCGAGTGAAGATAAATCTCAAGGATTTAACTAACCAAAACAAGTACAGTGGTGGTTGAAAGTTTGTGAACCCTTTAGAATTTTCTATATTTCTGCATAAATATGACCTAAAACATCATCAGATTTTCACACAAGTCCTAAAACTAGATAAAGAGAACCCAGTTAAACAAATCAGACAAAAAATATTATACTTGATCGTTTATTTATTGAGGAAAATGATCCAATATTACATATCTGTGAGTGGCAAAAGTATGTGAACCTCTAAGATTAGCAGTTAATTTGAAGGTGAAATTAGAGTCAGGTGTTTTCAATCAATGGGATGACAATCAGGTGCGAGTGGGCACCCTGTTTTATTTAAAGAACAGGGATCTATCAAAGTCTGCTCTTCACAACACATGTTTGTGGAAGTGTATCATGGCACGAACAAAGGAGATTTCTGAGGACCTCAGAAAAAGCGTTGTTGATGCTCATCAGGCTGGAAAAGGTTGAAAAAAACATCTCTAAAGAGTTTGGACTCCACCAATCCACAGTCAGACAGATTGTGTACAAATGGAGGAAATTCAAGCCCATTGTTACCCTCCCCAGAAGTGGTCGACCAACAAAGATCACTCCAAGAGCAAGGCGTGTAATAGTCGGCGAGGTCACAAAGGACCCCAGGGTAACTTCTAAGCAACTGAAGGCCTCTTTCACATTGGCTAATGTTAATGTTCATGAGTCCACCATCAGGAGAACACTGAACAACAATGGTGTGCATGGCAGGGTTGCAAGGAGAAAGACACTGCTCTCCAAAAAGAACATTGCTGCTCGTCTGCAGTTTGCTAAAGATCACGTGGACAAGCCAGAAGGCTATTGGAAAAATGTTTTGTGGACGGATGAGACCAAAATAGAACTTTTTGGTTTAAATGAGAAGCGTTATGTTTGGAGAAAGGAAAACACTGCATTCCAGCATAAGAACCTTATCCCATCTGTGAAACATGGTGGTGGTAGTATCATGGTTTGGGCCTGTTTTGCTGCATCTGGGCCAGGATGGCTTGCCATCATTGACGGAACAATGAATTCTGAATTATACCAGCGAATTCTAAAGGAAAATGTCAGGACATCTGTCCATGAACTGAATCTCAAGAGAAGGTGGGTCATGCAGCAAGACAACGACCCTAAGCACACAAGTCGTTCTACCAAAGAATGGTTAAAGAAGAATAAAGTTAATGTTTTGGAATGGCCAAGTCAAAGTCCTGACCTTAATCCAATCGAAATGTTGTGGAAGGACCTGAAGCGAGCAGTTCATGTGAGGAAACCCACCAACATCCCAGAGTTGAAGCTGTTCTGTACGGAGGAATGGGCTAAAATTCCTCCAAGCCGGTGTGCAGGACTGATCAACAGTTACCGCAAACGTTTAGTTGCAGTTATTGCTGCACAAGGGGGTCACACCAGATACTGAAAGCAAAGGTTCACATACTTTTGCCACTCACAGATATGTAATATTGGATCATTTTCCTCAATAAATAAATGACCAAGTGTAACATTTTTGTCTGAATTGTTTAACTGGGTTCTCTTTATCTACTTTTAGGACTTGTGTGAAAATTTGATGATGTTTTAGGTCATATTTATGCAGAAATATAGAAAATTCTAAAGGGTTCACAAACTTTTAAGCACCACTGTAACAACCTGTACCAGTTTCAAGCATGCCAAACATATATTTCTATCAGGGGTTTATTGTTTTACACAACAAACTTAACCTGTAACTTTAACTGTATTTGCTTAGAAATAGCTTAGAAATGACATTAGCTTGGTAGCTAAGCTAAACAAAAAAGAAAATATTCCTTTTGGGCTAAAAACAAACCGAGTGAGTCAAGGAAGAAAAATTAAATGAATTATTCTACATTCTCAGAAATGAAAGTACATTATTATTATTATTATTATTATTATTATTAGGCGGCACAGTGGTGTAGTGGTTAGCGCTGTCGCCTCACAGCAAGAAGGTCCGGGTTCGAGCCCCGTGGCCGGCGAGGGCCTTTCTGTGTGGAGTTTGCATGTTCTCCCCGTGTCCGTGTGGGTTTCCTCCGGGTGCTCCGGTTTCCCCCACAGTCCAAAGACATGCAGGTTAGGTTAACTGGTGACTCTAAATTGACCGTAGGTGTGAATGTGAGTGTGAATGGGTGTCTATGTGTCAGCCCTGTGATGACCTGGCGACTTGTCCAGGGTGTACCCCGCCTTTCGCCCGTAGTCAGCTGGGATAGGCTCCAGCTTGCCTGCGACCCTGTAGAACAGGATAAAGCGGCTACAGATAAAGAGATGAGATGAGATTATTATTATTATCCATACAGGACACTTTTTTCGATGGAATAAAAACATGTGTTCTATTCCCTGCTAGAGAGTTTCATTCATTTGGTTCGATAGCATGCAATATTGTTAGCATATCGCTTATCCTACGTATTTTACATCACTCTACCCAATGGCGAATGAGCATTGAATATGGTTTACGATATTGCATGGTTGTCAAGACAACATGATGTCACACGTCAGAGACGTAAAACTTCTGCGCTAGCGAGTGGGACAATTTGTTAACAAACTTGGCCCCCAGGTTTGCTTCATTAAATACAGAAGCGTTTGAGAGAATTTTGAAAGAGAAAGATGTGTTGAACACCAGAAAGGAATGTGTATGTATAATAATGGCTGGCTTTTTTACGTGGTATATCAGATATATTACATTCAGCTACCATTCCATTATATTAATAGCATTTAGCAGATGCTCTTATCCAGAGCGACGTACAGCATACCCAGAGCACCCTGGGGTGAGCTGCCTTGCTCAAGGGCACTTCAGCTATTCCTGCTGGTCCAGGGAATTGAACCAGGGACCGTTTGGGCCCAAAGCTGCTTCTCTAACCATTAGTCCATGGCTTCCCCACTCGTCTTTGACTTGTTCAATATCATGCTAGCTAAATGGAATATAGTTGATATACCACTCAATGCCAGCCAATATTATTTAATTATTGCACCTTTAGTGGGTGGCACGGTGGTGCAGTGGTTAGCACTGTTGCCTCACAGCAAGAAGGTCCTGGGTTTGATCCCAGCGGCTGGCGAGGGCCTTTCTGTGTGGAGTTTGCATGTTCTCCCCATGTCTGCATGGGTTTCCTCCGGGTGCTCCGGTTTCCCCCACAGTCCAAAGACATGCAGGTTAGGTTAACTGGTGACTCTAAATTGACCGTAGGTGTGAATGGTCGTTTGTCTCTGTGTATCAGCCCTGTGATGACCTGGCAACTTGTCCAGGGTGTACCCTGCCTTTCGCCCGTAGTCAGCTGGGATAGGCTCCAGCTTGCCTGCAACCCTGTAGAACAGGATAAGCGGCTACAGATAATGGATGGATGCACCTTTAGTGGTAGAACAGCTTGTCCCTGGATCAGTACCCTCTAAGGTACATATTTGTACCCTTTATATACTGCTTGGGGACATATATGTACCTTTTTGGCCCTAAAAAGGTACACATAGTTAACTTGAGGTCCAATAATGAGCCCTAGGGGGTATATTAGTGTAGATTGTGCCTTGCTTGGGGGACAGAAATGGACTCCTACGGTACCCCTATTTCTGACAGTGTATATATAACAAAATTAATATGACTTATGCACTGTTGGTAGAAATAAATGCTTTATATTACAAATTTCTTCCTGATGTTTTACATTCCAAATTACTGAACCTGATATCATTGAAAATTGGGATTTCCATCAGTCCATTTCAGTCACAGCTTGTTCACAGGGCCTGGTTGTTCAGAGCCCCACCCTTTATATAACCCTTACTTTTAGCACTTCTACTTACTAGAGTAACCTATCCACTTCTACGCAGGGTCAATGTGGATAGGTTACTCTGACAAGGTTAAGAGCCACACCCACCTTCAAATTAACTCCTAATCCCAGAGGTTCACATACTTTTGCCACTGCACCTATGTCTAATATGAGATCTCATCTCATCTCATCATCTCTAGCCGCTTTATCCTGTCCTACAGGGTCACAGGCAAGCTGGAGCCTATCCCAGCTGACTACGGGCGAAAGGCGGGGTACACCCTGGACAAGTCGCCAGGTCATCACAGGGCTGACACATAGACACAGACAACCATTCACACTCACATTCACACCTATGGTCAATTTAGAGTCACCAGTTAACCTAACCTGCATGTCTTTGGACTTTGGGGGAAACCGGAGCACCCGGAGGAAACCCACGCGGACACGGGGAGAACATGCAAACTCCGCACAGAAAGGCCCTCGCCGGCCACGGGGCTCGAACCCAGACTTTCTTGCTGTGAGGCAACAGCGCTAACCACTACACCACTGTGCCGCCCTAATATGAGATCATTTTCCTTAATAAATAAATAAGTAAGTAAATAACCAAGTATAATATTTTTGTCTGATTTGTTTAATTTGGTTCACTTCATCTGCTTTTAGGACTTGTGTGAAAATCTGATAATGTTTTAGGTCATATTTATGCAGAAATCTAGAAAATTCTAAAGGGTTCCCAACTTTCAAGCACCACTGTAGCTCCATTGAGTTATTATTGCAACTTGTGGCCAAAAATGAAAACTGTAACAACCGCTGGGGCAGGACTCACGCTGCCCCATGCTCAGGGGAGGAGCAGAGGCCAGAGAGGTAATGACAGGGTTGCCAGTTTGTGCTATTTTAAAAACAGTCTGCAACTGTTATGACCTTGTTTATAGCAAGTAACTGGAATTAAAGCTAATACATATTAACCAAAAAAGCAAAGTATAAGTGCAGACAGTGTATCTTTGACATGGTAAACTATTTTTATTGTCGGCTATAGTGCTTGATTACCTCTGCCAAGGAGGTTATGTTTTCGGTAGCGTTGGTTTGTTTGTTGGTTGGTTTGTCTGTTAGCAACATTACGGAAAAAGTTATGAACGGATTGCTCTGAAATTTTTTCCAGAGGTGTGACTGGGCACAAGTAACAATCCATTAAATTTTAGCGGTGATCCGGATCACCATCTGGATCCCGGAATTTTTTAAAGTACTTGGCGGAGGTCTGCGCTCTCCAAGTGCTTTTCTAGTTTTTATTGTAATATTCGGAGAGGGAAATTTTGCTCTCTGGTTAATGACGTTATCTTGAACACAGTTGGATATAAATACATCTAAAGCCACTCAATACAAGCTGCCAGACTGTACGCTGGATGACTGTATGTGGTCAATGCTCAACTGCCTCTTCCAGGGTTAGTCTAAAACTCACTAGCTAGTATCCTTTAGCATAAGTTGCCTCTTGACTTCATTATATGTCGTTATTAATGTCATCCTGCCACAACAAAATCTATCTGGGATGACAGGAAGAGTTTAATAAATATACATGTATAGAAGGTGGCACGGTGGTGTAGTGGTTAGCGCTGTCGCCTCACAGCAAGAAGGTCCGGGTTCGAGCCCTGTGGCCGGCGAGGGCCTTTCTGTGTGGAGTTTGCATGTTCTCCCCGTGTCCACGTGGGTTTCCTCCGGGTGCTCCGGTTTCCCCCACAGTCCAAAGACATGCAGGTTAGGTTAACTGGTGACTCTAAACTGACCGTAGGTGTGAATGTGAGTGTGAATGGTTGTCTGTGTCTATGTGTCAGCCCTGTGATGACCTGGTGACTTGTCCAGGGTGTACCACGCCTTTTGCCCGTAGTCAGCTGGGATAGGCTCCAGCTTGCCTGCGACCCTGTAGAAGGATAAAGCGGCTAGAGATAATGAGATGAGATGAGAGAGAGACATGTATAGAAATGTTCAGTGGATATTTTAGTCATTTCTTGGGCACTTCTAGAAACATGTCAAGATCAATTCTTCCTGAAAAGTTAGCTGGTGGCTTAGGAAGCTGTGATCAGAAGGTTGTGAGTTCAAATCCAGCATCACCAAGCTACCTCTGTTTGGTCTTTGAGCAAGGCTCTTGTCCTTCAACCAAGTGGAAGTCTGGATAAGACTGGATAAATGGCTCACACTAACCAATCCACCTCCTGGCATGCCTTTGGGAGGAAACTGGAGAACCCAGAGAAAACCATGATGGACACTGTAGAACAGAGAAAACTCCACACAGACAACTTTTCAACCAACAGGGAACGGGTTCTTGAACTGGTTCCATTCAGGATTCTTTGAACCTTGGTGCAAAATGAACCGGCCCATGTTTTCACCAGTTTTTAGTAGAACCATTGTATTCAAGGATGCGTCATGAACAGAGGGCTTTACACAATGGACAGTGGACGTGTACAGTCATCGCAAGATGGTGGGGCACATTAATTACCTCCAAGCTTTTGTTCTGTTATTGCAGAATGCAAAGTGCAGCTTTGGGTGGCACGGTGGTGTAGTGGTTAGCGCTGTTGCCTCACAGTAAGAAGGTTCTGGGTTCGAGCCCAGTGGCCGATGGGAGCCTTTCTGTGCGGAGTTTGCATGTTCTCCCCGTGTCTGTGTGGGTTTATTCCAGGTGCTCAGGTTTCCCCCACAGTCCAAAGACATGCAGGTTAGGTTAAGTGGCTACTCTAAACTGCCTGTAGGTGTGAACATCTGAGCTGTGGTCAGGCATGAGTATTATGGTGGCTGCCACCGGCGCCTTTGTCTGCCTTCGACTCGGCCATGTTGAGCTGAGTCCTTTGTAATTCAGCTGCAAGAAAGGATGATTAGCCACCTCGAACTTCAAGAAATTTGTTTTTGGTCCATTTTTTTTCTGAAGATGGATCCTTTTCCATTACGTTCTCCATTGCTACGATCTGCTTCCTCTCTAAACTAATGACACGCCCACTGATATTGCCACGGTTCACACTGGAAAAACCAGGTATATTTTGGTTCCACACGGGAACCAACTTTTCAGGTTCTGAACCAATTTATTTTTGGTTGAAATCATCTGAACGGTTCAAAATTTGGTGCAGGAACCGGAAGAGAACCCATTCCCTGTTGGTGGAAAAGGGACAATTCACAGTTATTCCATGAAATCGACCCATACATGAGCTGATAGCTGACGAGGCACGTAGCACCGAGTCGGCTATAATCTGTGTACAACAAGATTGAGTGGAATAACTGTTTTATTCTATCCACATTCACTGGATTTTGAGAAATGGAGCATTTTTATTTTTATTTTTTGCAAAATCGATAAATAAAAACTTTCTACAAAACGTCCGACAAAATCATCTCCGCTTAGAATGTAAACAAACCGGCGAAATGACAGGAGCAATTTGTGAAAAATGTGATAATTCTTGAAAAATAATTTAAAAAGATGCGTTCTTACCATCAAATACTTTCATTCCATATTTTGTTGCTTTGTTTTTTGTATTTTTTAGGGTTTTGTTTTTTGGCTAGAGTTTTTATTTCGTCCTCGGTTGGTTCAGCAACACGCTCCGCCATTTTGTTTTTGTCTATTCACGGTATATGAGCTGATATCCTAGTAGTAGAGTAGCCAATCAGAGCGCACGATTTTGATCAAGCATTGTATCTCGTGACATCAAAAAAAAAAAGGATATGGTGTGAGTCAGTCATGGTGTATCCTGGCTATATCCTGGATATACCATGAACTGACGTCACAATTTCAAGCTTTACGGCCAACTCAAGTCACTGCTGTGGCTCTGTGAGCATTTCTGTGTGTGTAGATCTACAGATCATGATCATGCCTAGCGAGGCAGAGTTAGACCTCAAATATTTTGTAGTTCACACTTTTAGTTTGGAATTTTTTGATGAATCGAATATACCATGCATTAAGAGGCTCCGGTAATAATGGATTATCTTCGGTGACTGGTGTAGGATGGTGTACGATACCAGTCACCTCAGAGAGTCCATCATTTCAACCGGAGCCTCTCAGTGCATGGTGTATTAGATCACTAAAGCCAGTATCTCACTGGGCTGCGACAGCTTGCGACAAATTGCGAACGTCATTCGCGAGAGAGTTTCAAAAGTGTCTTGAAACATTCACGGTGCTTCTCAATTTCCTCGCATGAGTCGCAAAGTGTCGCTCCTTCGTCGCTGAAATTTTGAACATGTTCCAAAAATTTGTGCGACAAAATTTCTCTCAAAATAGCCGCAAACGCATCGCTGGTGTCGCAAAGCCGTCACGAATCCTTCTCAAGTGAGACAGGAAGTGCGAGTTCTTCAGCCGGTATCTCACTGAGCTGCGACAGCCTGCGACTAGTTGGAGACACAACAATTGCAATAAAATATGCGAATATCAATTCAGTATGATTCCAAGTGAAAACTGTCGCTAATTCGCATATTTTATCGCAATTGTTGTGTCTCCAACTAGTCGCAGGCTGTCGCAGCCCAGTGAGATACTGGCTTAAGCCGAGCTCAGGATGGAACCTGGAGCTGAACAGAGCACCACTGGGCTACTCTTCTTCTTCTTCTTCTTCTTTTGGCTGCTCCTGATGAGGGGTCGCCACAACGTATCTTTCATCTCCATTGCTCCCTGTCTTCCGCATCCTTCTCTACCACATCCATGTATCTCCTCTTTGGCCTTCCTCGTTTCCCTGTGCCTGGCATCTCCATCCTCAACATCTTTTCTCAGGATGTGCCCATACCATCTCAGTCTCATCTCTCTGAGCTTAATTCCCAAGCTCCCCACATGTTCTGTCCCTCTGATGTGCTCGTTCCTTATCTTGTCCAACCTCCCATCGCAAACCTTAACATGCTCAACTCTGCCACCTCCAACTTTGCCTCCTGTCTCTTCGTTAAGGGTCCGGTCTCCAATCTGTACATCACAGCTGCTATCACTACTGTCTTATACATCTTACCTTTCACTTTTGCTGGGACTTTCCGATCACAAATGACTCCTGAAATCTCATCTCATCTCATTATCTCTAGCCGCTTTATCCTGTTCTACAGGGTCGCAGGCAAGCTGGAGCCTATCCCAGCTGACTACGGGCGAAAGGCGGGGTACACCCTGGACAAGTTGCCAGGTCATCACAGGGCTGACACATAGACACAGACAACCATTCACACGCCTTCGCATTCACACCTACGGTCAATTTAGAGTCACCAGTTAACCTAACCTGCATGTCTTTGGACTGTGGGGGAAACCGGAGCACCCGGAGGAAACCCACGCGAACACGGGGAGAACATGCAAACTCCACACAGAAAGGCCCTCGCCGGCCACGGGGCTCAAACCCGGACCTTCTTGCTGTGAGGCGACAGCGCTAACCACTACACCACCGTGCCGCCCCTTATTAATTCTATTAAATAATAATAATAATAATAATAATAATAATAATAATACCAGTCATATCTATAACATGTTGACTATTTTTTTAAATAGATGTAATACATCATAATCAGAAAAGTAATGACGTAACATGGCCCCGCCCACTCAGACTTTCACGTACTGCGCATGCGCGTTCTTACAGTCGCTATAGCAGTGTAGGACGTGGAAAGAAATCCCGATGCGTGGATCCAGTGGTTGTGTAATTGCCTGGATGAATAAAGAATGAAATCCACCTGTGCTGGTATTCATTTGAAATGCATGTAAACAGGACACTGATTATTAAAGCGTGTATTGGACATGGTGTGTGTGAGTGTGTGTGAGTGTGTGTGAGATATACCTGAGTGTCAGAGCCAGATGTGGAGGGAAGAGAAAGGCAGGGACTCACCGGCGGTGTGTCTGAGCGCACGCGCTGGAGGAGAACAGCTGCAGAAGCACGCAGACGCACAAACAGCTGCAGGTCCGAACCATGATCCAGGAGGACTGTGTGTTCATGTCCAGCGCCATGTGAGGTGTGTGTGTGTGGGTCCCCGACTGGAGAAAGTGTCCCGAAGTGTGGACAGAGAGGAGGAGAGGAGAGGAGAGGAGAGAGGGGGCCGAGCTGAGCTGCTGAATATCAGGTCTATGTGCCTGTGAAGGAGGGAGGATCTGCCCCCGCTTTCTCCCAAAAACCTGCCATCAAACAGTGGAGTGAAAAAACAACAGCCCAGAAAAACCCAGGGTGGTGTGTGTGGGTGTGTGTGTGTCCTGACATCATATCCAAACTCTAGTGTGTATATAGATAGATAGATAGATAGATAGATAGATAGATAGATAGATAGATAGATAGATAGATAGATAGATAGATAGATAGACTGCAAAAAATGGCTTTTCAAAAATAAGAAATAAAAGATTAAAACAAAGGGCGGCACGGTGGTGTAGTGGTTAGCGCTGTCGCCTCACAGCAAGAAGGTCCTGGGTTCGAGCCCCGTGGCCGGCGAGGGCCTTTCTGTGTGGAGTTTGCATGTTCTCCCCGTGTCCGCGTGGGTTTCCTCCGGGTGCTCCGGTTTCCCCCACAGTCCAAAGACATGCAGGTTAGGTTAACTGGTGACTCTAAATTGACCGTAGGTGTGAATGTGAGTGTGAATGGTTGTCTGTGTCTATGTGTCAGCCCTGTGATGACCTGGCGACTTGTCCAGGGTGTACCCCGCCTTTCGCCCGTAGTCAGCTGGGATAGGCTCCAGCTTGCCTGCGACCCTGTAGAACAGAATAAAGCGGCTAGAGATAATGAGATGAGATGAGATTAAAACGAAGCATATTTGCTTGAATCAGGTGAAAAAAATCTGCCAATGGAACTAGTCAGATTTGACTTGGTAAGATTTCTTAAAGTAAGATGAAAAATCTAACCTGTTTTTAGATGAAATAATTCCAAAATAAGATTGGGGAACTTATTATGTGAGATCTGATTAACTCAAAATAATCAAAATAGTTCTTATAACAAGATCATACTTCTTACATTTAGCCATTCGAGTCATTTTTATTTACTTATTTCATTTTAAGGGTATTTCACTTAAATTCATGACAAAGTCTTAGCAGTAAAAACTGAATTGAAGATAAATATACTCATATTAGGATTGTTAAATTCTACAACTAAGCATTGCTAGCTTAAAAGATTCTCCTTTTGTGACCTGTAATTAGTAAAATACTCTAGATATGAGACCAGAGACTATCTTGAATCAAGTTGACGACACGTGTAGCATTGCAACAAGTTTATTTATTTTTTTTTCCATTTCAACATTCAAACATTAAAACATCTCTGAAGATTCCACTTCCCCAGGACCTCAGGCACCAAAAAAAAAAAAAGTCTACGCATTTTGACTTACAGTGCTTACACAACGCCAAAGCAACAGTGCATTTTGGGGGCACTGACTATTCATGTGTACGAGGGGTTTACAAGATCAGGCACAAAAAAAAAAACACTGAACTTAACTCACAGCATTCCAAAAAGACCTCACTAAAACACCCTCCACTCACTCATAGCCTTTTTGAAGGCACTTGTCTGGTCTAGAGTCTGTACAGCATCTAGAAGGAGCTCACTCTGAATGACTGAGAAAACAGTCGCAGTAAACTTAGAATATGTAAGGTGGAGTTGAATTGTAATGAAAGATTCAAAGATTTCAGTAAAGTTCATTTATTCCCAAAACAAGCATACTTTGTTTTTTTTTCTTGAAACAAGATGAACCGGCGGCACGGTGGTGCAGTGGTTAGCGCTGTCGCCTCACAGCAAGAAGGTCCTGGGTTCGAGCCCCGTGGCCGGCGAGGGCCTTTCTGTGTGGAGTTTGCATGTTCTCCCCGTGTCCGCGTGGGTTTCCTCCGGGTGCTCCGGTTTCCCCCACAGTCCAAAGACATGCAGGTTAGGTTAACTGGTGACTCTAAATTGACCGTAGGTGTGAATGGTTGTCTGTGTCTATGTGTCAGCCCTGTGATGACCTGGCGACTTGTCCAGGGTGTACCCCGCCTTTCGCCCGTAGTCAGCTGGGATAGGCTCCAGCTTGCCTGCGACCCTGTAGAACAGGATAAAGCGGCTAGAGATAATGAGATGAGATGAGACAAGATGAACCGCATTTGACAAACGTCCAAAATGTGCTTACTTGTTTTTAAAAAAAAACTTGTTTTATTTTCAAACGTGCTCCAAATAAGACTTTTTCAAGACATTTTGTCTATACAAGATTTTCAAGATGGACTGTCTAAAAACTAGCCTTTCTAGCTAAATGAGGTTTTGCTTGTTGGGCAATTATGTCTTATAATAAGGGTGGCTAGATGTTTTGACTTGAAAATAGACATAAACTTCCTAAGATTTTTATTTTTTGCAATGTAGATAGATAGATAGATAGATAGATAGATAGATAGATAGATAGATAGATAGATAGATAGATAGATAGATAGATTCTTTATTGTCATTGCAAATTACTGAACAACGAAACACTGTTTCAGGGCTCAAATATTATATCAGCAAAATAAATAAATAATATACATAACCTGGGCGGCACGGTGGTGTAGTAGTTAGCACTGTCGCTTCACAGCAAGACGGTCCTGGGTTCGAAGCCGGCGAGGGCCTTTCTGTGCGGAGTTTGCATGCTGTTCCTGTGTCCGCGTGGGTTTCCTCCGGGTGCTCCGGCTTCCCCGACAGTCCAAAGACATGCAGGTTAGGTTAACTGGTGACTCTAAATTGACCGTAGGTGTGAATGTGAGTGTGAATGGTTGTCTGTGTCTATGTATCAGCCCTGTGATGACCTGGCGACTTGTCCAGGGTGTACCCCGCCTTTCGCCCGTAGTCAGCTGGGATAGGCTCCAGCTTGCCTGCGACCCTGTAGAACAGGATAAAGCAGCTAGAGATGATGAGATGAGATGAGATGAGATAAATTGCAGTATGTAATTATTCAATATAACCAAACACAGTAAGGTGCAGAATGTGAGTCCAAGTCCAGATCAGGCCTCCAGCAGAGCTTTTACAGCCCTGGGGAAGAAATTATTTTGGTGTCTTGCTCTTCGTGACTTTATGACCCTAAGCCTGCCAGAAGGAAGGGTGTCAAAAAGACACTGTCTGGGCTAAGTGCAGTCAGTCCTAATCTTTGTGGCTCTGTTTCTCTACCTGGCAGTCAAAGCAAAGCTGTTCCAGGGATTGGAGGGGGTACCAATGATTTTAGATGCAGTCCTGATGATCCACTGCAGGTCTTTCCTCTCCTCTGAGGTGTAGCTGGAGAACCATACTATGCATCCATAGCTCAGAACACTTTGTATGGTGCACTGGTAGAAGTTGGTGAGGAGCTTCTGTGAGAGCCCAGTTTTCCTCCGGGATCGCAGGAAGAAGAAGCGTCTCCGTTGGGCCTTCAGCAATGCTGAAGATCAAAACTGTCCTAAACATAATGCACACTAATTATTATAGTGACATCACAAACTCTTTCATAAACTGCCTTTATTAATAATTTAGTACTTATTTTGCACTAATTAACATTTAAATATGCTCAAATGCAGGGCGGTACGGTGGTGTAGTGGTTCGCACTGTCGCCTCACAGCAAGAAGGTCCTGGGTTCGAGCCCAGTGGCCGGCGAAGGCCTTTCTGTGAGGAGTTTGCATGTTGTCTGTGTGGGTTTGCTCCGGTTTCCCCTACAGTCCAAAGACATGCAGGTTAGGCTCATTGGTGGCTCTAAATTGACTGTAGGTGTAAATGGTTGTGTGTGTCAGCCCTGCGATGATCTGGCGACTTGTCCAGGGTGAGTGTACCCCGCCTCTCACCCATAGTCAGCTGGGATAGGCTCCAGCTTGGCCACGACCCTGTAGGACAGGATAAAGTGGCAAGACAGTCATAGTATATAAAATTTATCCGTACGCAGCCCGAAACAAAACTGTTTTAACCAAAGGCATAAAATGATCAAAATTATTCTCGTGTCTGATTTGACGAGGAAGAAAAATATTCTTGAAGAAAGATATCGCTATTTCTATGTAAAGAGTATGCACTGGGATGCACTACCACAACTCGGCTACATATATAAATTGGTGCAAGATCATTCATAGCTTTAAAAGTTAGTCAGTTCATAGGTTAAATTGTACTGTACTGTTTCTTTAACTGGTAGCCAATTCCCAACTCCCTACTGATCAAACCCCTGATCTACATCCACCTACATCCACCTTATATAATCTTACATAGCAAATGTAGAATTTTTTTTTCCATCCAAGATGGCGCCGGAGACGGCTGCCACGGGACTTTGCTCTCTCGTACTTTCTATGTTTTTGAGTAATTGTTGTGTTAATTCTTCTCCATGCTTCACGGAATGCTCTGCGGACTCGTCTTGTCAGAGAGACTCTTCCTGCACTGTTCTCTGAATCGAAATTATGGATTTGATCAACTGGTCACTTCACGCAATTGACACAATCTTCTTGACGAGAAGTCTGGGTTCGGGGGAACCTGCCTGTCCTGCCGGAACGTTTGCAGCCGGATACACCATGGATGCCTGGGAGAAGTGGCGTGTGGTGTGCTTGGCGATTCTTTCCATGGAGGACATTGAAGATATTTACCTATTCGGAACCATGATCACAGGATTTTTGCTGATGTATCGAGGAAATCAGATAACGGTGGCAGCTGTTCAAAGCCCCACAAAGCTGCCCGACATGATTGAGGCGGTGGGCAGAGCTGTCAGCACTGAGACTGTGGCTAGAACTTGAGTCGCAACATTGATAACATCATGGAGAAGTTGATGGCTTTGCAGAGAGAAATGGATCATTTTGGTGGCCAGAATGGACAAGCGGGTTAAGCGAAAAAGGACACGTCTACCCATCTTAAGTCTAAACAAATTCCAATCTTATCTTGGCTCTCCCAGCCAGCACTGCCTTCAAGGCCGTCGCTGTAGAAACGCGATTCTCCCCCTGGAGTTCACTGCAGTGAGACTCTCTCTGTGTGTGTGTGTGTGTGTGTGTGTGTGTGTGTGTGTGTGTGTGTGTGTGTGTGTGTGTTTTTTCTTCTTTACTTTCTTTCTGTCTGTACTATGAAAACTAAGTCGAACCGGAGTCAAATTCCTCATGTGTGTAACATACCTGGCAATAAAGTGCTTCTGATTCTGATTCTGAAATTCCCCAGTGTTGAATTAACACTTTCAGAGTTAATTTGTGTCCAATTGGACATACATAAACATAGTAGGGTGTTCAATCAACACTCTGGGTGTTAATTCAACACTGGGGATTTTGCTGTGTATAACCTCACCTCTGCAGGACCCTCTAAAATACGTATATTACATTATATTAATATGGGGGGCACGGTGGTGTAGTGGTTAGCGCTGTCGCCTCACAGCAAGAAGGTCTGGGTTCGAGCCCTGTGGCCGGCGAGGGCCTTTCTGTGCGGAGTTTGCATGTTCTCCCCGTGTCCGCGTAGGTTTCCTCCGGGTGCTCCGGTTTCCCCCACAGTCCAAAGACATGCAGGTTAGGTTAACTGGTGACTCTAAATTGACCGTAGGTGTGAATGTGAGTGTGAATGGTTGTCTGTGTCTATGTGTCAGCCCTGTGATGACCTGACGACTTGTCCAGGGTGTACCCCGCCTTTCGCCCGTAGTCAGCTGGGATAGGCTCCAGCTTGCCTGCGACCCTGTAGAACAGGATAAAGTGGCTAGAGATAATGAGAGAATGACATTATATTAATGGTATTTAGGAGACACTGTTATCCAGAGCAACATACTGTACAACACACCCAGAGCAGCCTGGGCAGCAGTTGAGGGTTAGGTACCTTGCTCAAGGGCACTTCAGCCATTCCTGCTAGTCTAGGGAATCGAACCAGCAATGTTTTGGTCCCAAAGCTGCTTCTTGAACCGTTAGGCCCTTTATATACTGCTTGGGAATTTGTATATATACATCGTTGTATGTACCCCTGTTTCAGACAGTGTTTAGACACCTGAATAAGTTCTTGAACCTGTTTTGTTCACGTCTTTATTGCCCACTATCATATCTTTTTGCACTACATACACTTGTTCGTGCACTTGATGTCTTTTATTGCTCTTCACTATATTATCTATTATGGGATATTATATTTATTTTATCGTATTTCTGCCTGTACGCCCTTCAGATTTTCCCATCTAGGATTCAATAAAGTGTTTTTCGTCATTATTGGATTATTATTATTATTATTATTTTTTAGTTTTATTTCATTATTTGTAGTCAGTAATATATTTAAAATAATCCATCACTGTGGGTCGGTGCATTTGTTCGATTTTTATATGCAAAGCACAGAATTTGGAGTCAAACTGTATCATTAACAACAACGATGATGATGTTGTGTTGTGGCTGTAATACTGATATAAATATATTACACTCTCTGTATAATATTGTTATACACTATTATCCCTAGGGTTCCTCAAAATCCACTGTTGCCATAGTAACAATGAGCATGGGCAGTCATGTCAATAAAATCATGTCTGTATATTTTTGGTTATGTCCTTTAGCGTGTGTCGTCTCGCCACTAAAATTTCATGTCTTTATATCTGATTCCTTGAACATTTTCACCAACCTTTGGTTTTTGCAAAACATGTTGTTATTATCTAAAATAAACTATATGGCCAAAAGTATGTGCACCCCCTGAGATTCACAGGTCCTTGTTGAACATCTGATTCCAACTTTATTTCCTCTTTGCTCTTATAATCAGGTCCACTGTGAGGTCTGGGAAGGCTTTTGACAAGTTTATGGGGCATCGCTGTGGGGATTTGTGGTCATTCAGTTCAGCTCCAAGAGCATTCATGAGATCAGGCTCTGATGTTAGGTGAAGAGGCTCCAGTTCATCCCAAAGGTGTTCAGTGGGGTTGAGTTCAGTCATGGATCTGTACAGGAGTTCTTCCACTCCAACCTGAACACACACCATGTTTTCATGGAGCTCGATTTGTGTACAGGACCATCGTCATGCTAGAACAGGTTTGGGTCTCTTAATTCCAGTGAAGCAAAATTGTGAAGGGACTCTGCAGCATGTATCCAAGACATTCTATCCAACTGTGTGCTTCGAATTTGGTGGCAACAGTTTGGTGAAAGGTGTGGCGATCAGGTGTCCACATACTTTTGCTTGTGCAGTGTATCTTTAACAGCTCCTGTAGTGATGTTGGTGTAGTAGAGGATAATATTACACCAGGCCTCTTTTAAAGCGTCAATATGGTATAAAATAAACAGTGTGGTCTATATGAGAGAAGTGATTTGATCTGATTTGTGTGTCAGTATCCCAGTCTGACTCCTCACAGCTTTTACTCTTATATAAGAGTAGACAGGCAGATAAAGACAGAAATACATGCATACATACAGCATGTACTGTAACTGGCTTCTTTTAGCGCCATCTAGTGTTTAATTGTTGTTAAACCAATTGGTCAGAAGGTGATTAGTTTTCCATCACAGCAGCCCTGAGAGTAGCTCTGATTGGCCTGATATATAATTATGAATTAATTATTCATGTCAAAGAGTTTCAGTTAAGAAAGTTCAAAGTACCAGCTGTGGAAAATAGATATACAGACACAAACAAAAAGTGGCAGAAATGTGTTTGTGCACACACAATTAAACCAACAAAAAATAAATAAATAAAAATAGGTCGAACCCGTAAGCATTATTCGTTGTAGTTAATCAAAGAGCATTTTTTAAGCGAGGAATTTTGACCTTTCTGAGTAAAATATGATGCCAGGAGAAAACGTTCTTACCACCACTGTCTTGTGCTTCGTAAATATAACATATTGAGCCTTGAAAATCTAATTCGGCATGCAAATCTCTGCCTGCTTTTTAAAATTATACATAATGATGCACCACCACCTTTGAAACAATTTATTTCTTTATGCTCAGAGGTATCAACACGTACCACTAGATCAGTGTCGAGGGGGGAATGTAGTGTCCCACTACGAAAGACTGCATTTGGTAAATCATCTTTTTCTTCTGTAGCCACAAATCAGTGGAATATACGGCAGAGCAAAAGGGCCAGGGTTTTATATTTTATTTGGAAACTTCTGAGAAAAAAAACTCAGAATTTTTGAGATTAAAGTCAGAAATTTCAAGAAAAAAAGTCAAAAATTTCGAGAAACAATCTCAAAACTTTTGAGAAAAAAAGTCAAAAATTTCGAGAAAAAAGTCGAAATTTTTGAGAAAAAAAGTTGAAATTTTTGAGAAAAAAAGTCGAAATTTTTGAGAAAAAAAAGTCGAAATTTTTGAGAAAAAAAGTCGAAATTTTTGAGAAAAAAAAGTCGAAATTTGAGAAAAAAAGTCGAAATTTTTGAGAAAAAGAAGTCGAAATTTTCGAGAAAAAAAGTCAAAATTTTCAAGAAAAAAAAAGTCAGAAATCTGTAGAAGGTGGGCTTCCATACGGAAGTGACACTCACTCGCGGCCGGTAGACATGAATGGCTGAGACCAGAGCCATGGAATTCAGAGTTGTGACAACCGGGGTACAGGAAGTCGGTTGGTGATGTGATTCACGTAGATTCAAATACTTCTAGGCAGCGGCTTTCTGTTTGCTAGAGACTAACACAGAACCACTACATAACAAGCAAAGATTAAGTAGAAACGAATTACATTTACCTTTACTGCACTTTCTGTGTTCTACGGCCACTTCCTGGAACTAGACACATAGATCGCCATTGACATAGTTCCACTAGTTCCAGGAAGTGGCCGTAGAACACAAAAAGTGCGGTAAAGGTAAATGTAATTCGTTTCTACTTAATCTTTGCTTTTTATGTAGTGGTTCTGTGTTAGTCTCTAGCAAACAGAAAGCCGCTGCCTAGAAGTATTTGAATCTACGTGAATCACATCACCAACCGACTTCCTGTACCCCAGTTGTCACAACTCTGAATTCCATGGCTCTGGTCTCAGCCATTCATGTCTACCGGCCGCGAGTGAGTGTCACTTCCGTATGGAAGCCCACCTTCTACAGATTTCTGACTTTTTTTTCTCGAAAATTTAGACTTTTTTCTTAAAAATTGCGACTTTTTTCTCAAAAATTTAGACTTTTTTTCTTGAAAATTTCGACTTTTTTCTTGAAAATTTTGACTTTTTTTTCTCAAAAATTGCGACTTTTTTCTCGAAAATTTTGACTTTCTTGAAAATTTCGACTTTTTCTCAAAAATTTCGACTTTTTTCTCGAAAATTTTGACTTTTTTTCTCAAAAGTTTTGAGATTGTTTCTCGAAATTTTTTACTTTTTTCTCGAAATTTCTGACTTTAATCTCGAAAATTCTGAGTTTTTTTCTCAGAAATTAAAAAAAATATATGTATTTCTTAGTGGAACTATCGCTCTTCCGTAGGAATAACCTCCCAACAGAATTAAAATCCTGTACAAATTTTAAGTCTTTTTCACATGTGACAAGGAAATGGATGTTATCAACTCAATTATGCACACATGGATAGAAAAGGATAGTTAGGGCATTTTATTGAATGGTGTGTGTGTGGTGGAGGTATTGGGGGGTATGCAGATTTTGCACTTTTTAGTGTGTTTGTGGGTGTGTGGGGATTGTGAGGGATGGGAGAGTCCTGTGTGTGTGTGTGTGTGTGGGGGGAGATTTTATTTATTTATTTTATTTTTTAATTCTTATTTTATCTTATTATGCTTGTGTATGACTACTAGACTACGTTCAGACTGCACCCTGAAACGACCCATATCTGATTTTTTTTTGCCCATATGCGACCTGTATCCGATTTGTTATTGACAATCTGAACGACACAGATCGGATTTTTTCACATCCGACCCAGGCCGCTTGGATATGTGGTCCTAAATCCGATGCATATCCGATATTTTCACATGCGACTGCAGTCTGACCGGACAGGTCGCATTCATGCGACCTACACGTCATCAACAAGAGACAAACGTCACTATTCTGCGTTGGCTAATCCCGCCTCTTTGGCGGAAAACAACAACATTTGTACAGTTTTCAGAATTTAAATAGACTTTTATAGAATTGATCAAGCTAATGGTGGATTTGGTAGGGACCTGGATGTTGATCTGTTAGCCTGATTAAATAAAACAGTTTCTATAACTGATTTATAACTTAAACCATCCTGTATTACAAGATTATAAGACTGTTCTGGAAATTTCCAGTAATTTGACACCTTCGGTCTCATTAGTCTGCTGCCCACATTAATCAGATTATTGTGTGAGTTCCGCCGCCGCCACAAAAACCACATCGCCAGGTCTCACCTCATCTCCATGCTTTACTTGCAAACTTGAAGAGTGCGCTTTTTTTTTTTGTTTACGTATTACGTAGATGTGCTTATTACGTGTCAATTTGCGCATGCGGGACACTTTTGGGTCGTTTTCCGTTCATATTGGAGACCGCATACAAGTCTCATATAATTGGTAATGTGAACGGCCTAACAAAAAAATCGGATTTCACAACAAATCGGATATGGGTCGTTTCAGGTTGCGGTCTGAATGTAGTGATAGGTGTGGGAGGGTAAAACCTACTGAAATGTGAAGTTTTGGTGGTTTGGAGAGCATGTCTTGCTCTCTCTCTCTCTCTCTCTCGAGGTTGGAGTGGTAAAACTTATCCTCTATGTAAAGAGGGGGTAGTGGGATGGGATAATGCATATTTGCACTGGCTTGCACATTCCTTTGCACATTTCGTTTAACTTATGGTGTGTGTGTGCGCATGTGTGTGATTGTGAAAAATGGCGCTGCTATGTATGCTTTATGAAGCTATTTTACTGGTCTAAATCACTACAAATTGCTCTAATGACAGATTTGGTGACATTTCCTGTACATGTTATTTATCTTTTTTTATTACATCCACCTGCCAAGGGACTACATGTACTGCTATAACCTGGTACAGACATCTGTCCTTAACACAAGGATAATGTTTAATTTGTACACTGTCCCTTTTAAAAATAAAATAAACTCTAACTCTCTAAGCTGTAGGTGAAATCCACAGACATGGCAACCCGGCATTCATCCACTTCCGCTTTTCAATCCGTTGTTTTCGCGACTGCCAGAGGTCCTGTTGCGTAAACCAAACGGACTTTAGTAGCCCGAATAGGTGCCTGATTGAAAAAAAAGAATATTTACAAAAATTTAACGGATTATTTCAAATATCAAGCATTTCATTTCGAAGTTATGTTAGTTAATTAATATATATTTAATAGAGATAAACTCTAAAACGTCTGTTTTTTGTTTGTGAACGTAAATCAGTGTTAATATTTACGGCCCTCTATAGCAAGGACCCCTCACACCGAGGCGCACATTTCAAATTTCAAAACAATGGTGGTGAGGATCAGGAGGGAGAGAGTCGGTTTATTGATAAAGATGGACAGTTTAGAGGTTTGTGCGTAGTTAAATAGATTAAGGAAAGTAATGTTGAGTGCCTTTGTGAATGCACAACGAGGAAAAGTGATTATTGTGAAAGTGATTTAAAGAGATAATCAGTAACAGAGAGAAAGAAAGAAAGAAAGAAAGAATGAAAATGGAGGCTGAGGAGAAGTCAGTGGTTCCGAGTGTTGAAGTGCCGAAGCCGCCCTCCATCGAGGACTTCATGGTGCTGAAGCCGATCAGCCGCGGCGCCTTCGGGAAAGTCTTTCTGGCCCGGAAAAAGAACAACTCGAAACTCTATGCTGTCAAGGTACTCCCAGAAAACACCATGCACCCTCACTGCCTCATCTCCAGGACTGAAAGCAGGGTTAGGGCATGCATGGATCCCAATATTTCACATTAATGTCTTGGAAATGACATTAAAGGTGCAATAGGCATTTTTAAAACTTCTTACTTTGCACACAAAACCTGGGAAATATCAAAACCCACCATAAAATATAACAGGTTAAGCCCTGGTTTGAGCACAAATGTATCAAGAGGCTGAGAAAATCCGTTTGGAAAACTGATTTCTGGCCCTGAATGCTCGGACGGACCTCCTGTCAGTCATTTTATAGACCAATGACCCATCCATCTAGCTCATTATCTGTAGCCGCTTTATCCTGTTCTACAGGGTCGCAGGCAAGCTGGAGCCTATCCCAGCTGACTACGGGCGAAAGGCGGGGTACACCCTGGACAAGTCGCCAGGTCATCACAGGGCTGACACTATTACCCCTTTTCCACCAAATCAGTTCCAGGGCTGGTTCAGGGCCGGTGCTGGTTCACAACTCGTTCAACTTGCGAGCCAGCTGAGAACCAGTTTGCTTTTCCATAGCTCGCGGTGCTAAGGGAAGCCATGTCATTACGTCGCTGTATACGTCAGTTACGTCGCTGCGTTTACATAAACCTTGGTGCGAATATCGAAGCAAAAACAACACAGAAGAAGCAGCAGCAACAATAATAATAATAATGGATGACTTCGTGTTTGTACAGCTGCTGCTTCTCGTCGCTTAAAAATAGCGATCTTTCACGGTCTTGTTATTGTTGTTGGTCTTAACAACTCCGCCCCCCCCCCCCCCCCCCGCTGACATAAGTGGTTCTTTCCTCTGGCCCAGCAGAGAGCTGGTGCTAGCCTGGAACCGGTTTTTCTGACCCCAGAGCCAGTTCTTTGTCAGTGGAAACAGAAAACCTGGTTCCAAACTAAGCACTGGCCCCGAACCAGCCCTGGAACTGCTTTAGTGGAAAAGGGGCACACAGACAACCATTCACACTCACATTCACACCTACGGTCAATTTAGAGTCACCAGTTAACCTAACCTGCATGTCTTTGGACTGTGGGGGAAACCGGAGCACCCGGAGGAAACCAACGTGGACACGGGGAGAACATGCAAATTCCGCACAGAAAGGCCCTTGCCGGATGCTGGGCTCAAACCCAGACCTTCTTGCTGTGAGGCGACAGCGCTAACCGCCACACCACCATGCTGCCCACCAGTGACTCACTGTTCCTAAAATATTTCCAGTTGACCGTTTTAAAATGTAACTCTGCCGTAATTTATGCCTCTCCCAAGGTTCTTACATGATTACCAGATCCTTTAAAGGTGCTGATTGCAAAAAGTTGAATTCTGGGGGGAAAAAATGTGCTATTTCAGTTCAAGTGCTTTGTGTTTATTATTATTATTATCATCTCATCCGGCCGACAGGCGATGAGCTTATGCCATCGTGTTGTCTGTCGTTGTCCACGTTTCACAAAAATCACTTCTTCTCTCTCAATTCTTCACCGATTTTTATTCTTTTTGCCAGGTCTGCATGGGGTGCATATAGATAGCTTCTACCCAAAATTGCATAATTGCAATTAATAATGAAGATATGGCGTAGTTAAAGCTAGACGGCCTTTGGATTTCATAAAAATCTGTGAAATTGAGTTCCGTCTGAAATGTGGTCATTGTGAGATGTTTATTTTTGCAATATCTCGTAAAATATCAGGCCATTCTGTTCTGTGGCTGGGCAGTTATTTAATTTGAGGGGATTAAAGCAAATAATGTGCATGAAATCGCTCGCTTCTTCGCGCAGTCAAGCAGACACAGGAAGTCCGTGTGTGTGTGCGCATGCGCAGGTTTACCTTTGAGCGTGCACCGACAGTTACATCATTCTGTCGCTAAACGAACAGCTGATCACACCGACGTGCTCGCTGAGCGCCGATATTTATTAGTTTGATATTTCCTGCGTTTCCTTTCCTTCGTATATAACACAACGTCTTTTCTTCTCGCTTTCTTTCCGTTACTGTAGTCAATCTTTCACGTTTCATTCGCGCACACTCGTCCTCCTTTTTTTTTTTCTTTCCTGTTTCAAATTTGTATCCCGCAATGCCTTGCGTGAACGGGCAAAGCCCACCACAGGATGTGATGCATGACGTAGTATCTTGTATTGGGTCATGGTGAAGCAGGAAAAAATAGCAGAGAATTTAGAGCTACGTGGCAATAAAGTCATTAATTATTCTATTAAAAAAACCTAATAAAATTGGAAGTCTGTGATTCGAATTCAGTCGCTTTCGGTCCACTAAACAGAAATAAATGGGTGTCGGGAAAATTCTTTTTATGAGCTACACTTGATAAATCTGAAAGGCAGTCTGTCTTTTAAGCCCTAATGAGCAGTTTCCACAAAAATCGCTTCTTCTCGGTCAATTCCTCATTGTTTTGGATTCTTTCTGGTAAATAGGTCGGTATTCCTGAGTGGATATAACTTATATATATAGCTTGCAAGATTAATTGTGCAAGGTGGCCCACTTTAGATCGTTCCTCCTGGACTAGACGGGGCTGGAGTGAGCTACACCGTCACTGACGGTCTCGTTGTTGTAGCTATTATTTTTAGTTTTACTATATTTTTCTTGTCATCAAGTTTTGTTTTGTTTTTTTCCAAGAATTATCTGGCTGCGCTGGGTGCTGACTGATTTCAGACTAAGATGGGGGCAGAGTAAAGGGGCGTATCTATAAAATAGCCAACAGGAAACCAATCCAAAGACAATCCATCATTCTGGACCAGAACACAGAGCATGTTTTCTCAAGCCATGGTTTACCTTTTTTTTTTTTTTTAAATCACTTTCTACATATTTTTCCATGTTATTTGTGCTCAAAAGAAATAATAAAAATCACTTATTGCACCTTTAAACAGGAAATACTGTATGCATGATCAAGACACAGGGGAGTTGTTAGCATCTGTCTCTGAAAGTGTAACATTTCCGTCATTAATTAGGACGACAGCAGCATTCTTTAAAAACAGGTCTTTCTCAGATGCTAAACAAAGCTGGCCGATCAGAAGACTAAACCCATATCGGATTCTGTGCTGTTGTCATATATAGACTGGTACCAAAATTCAAAAAAGTGCTTATTTAAGGAGTTAAAGGCATTTTTGAGACGGCAAACAGTCTTATTTTGTCGATTTGGGTGTGCCGAATTCAAATCTGCAATATGCCGAGCTCTATCTGACCTCTGTTGACCTCTAGAGGTCATTGAACTTTGGGCCTGTAAACGTCTCAGCTGAACCCAGTTTCTCAGCTTTCTAAGGAATGAAATGTACTAAAATGATTAATTAAGTTAGCAAATGGCCTTGTTTGTTAAATGTTTGGGTGCTGAATTCATTTTTCATTTGTAAAACGACATATGACCTCTGATAACCTCAAGGTCATTAAACTTGGCCTATAGAGATCTTGCAGTCACGTGACCGGAAAGTACACAACCGCCATCTTGTCGGTCAAAAACACCGCTGAATACTGCTGCACTCGTGTGCAGAATGGATCAATTTCAACCGACGGACTACACGGCTCATTTTTCTAATGAACAGATAACTAGATATATGTCTAAAATAAACGATCTACAGATTTGTGACCCTTATGGCTTACCGGACGGAGTTTTCACTTCCGGATTTTGAACTGCCAGCGGAATACCCAGACGTGTATAATTACCTAATCAACTTTCCCTCGCTGTTCAGTGGTGAAACACTGCGTGCCTATAAATCTCTGGACAGTTATCTCTACAGAAATTCAGGATTTGTCAGCGACTCAGATGTGGCATCTTGTAAACAAGAATCCTCATTGGATGGGTAAGTCACTTAAGTATTACTAGTACTGATACTAGATGCACTGACCAGCCGATTATAGAATAGAATAAGGTAATTCTAGCTGTAATTCCAAATCGTCCGTCTTGTTTACATGGATCTGGCGTTGGAGAGGTAGAGGCTTAGCAGTGGAGATTTGAGTAGCTGTTTTCTGAGCTTAGTCAACAGGCCGGCTCTGCCTGTAGCCTCGCTTTTGCTTCCGCTCCTGGCGCCGCCTCCTTCGCTTTGCTTCCGATAACAATCCATGGAGACCCCGCTGGTCTCGCTATCTCGTCCGGAATGTTTTTTGTTTTTTCTCGTCCGGAATGTTGTGCATGCGATGGAAATCGCTACAAACCGTCATTTTCTGCTGGAAACCAATGTCCAGTAAGTCCATACGGTTGTAGTGGATATTGAAGTCCGGTACAGACGAACAACACGCAAAAATACACACAAAAAACATATAAAAACGTGCACAGGTAGGGAGAGCTTGTAGCCGTTGTAGTAGAATTGTATATAGTAGGGTTTTCCAGAAGAAAAGGTAGAAGTAAAAGCAGAAGTAGAAGGCGGAATATAGCGTTTGACCGACAAGATGGCGTCTGTCACAATCTGGATCGGCTGTGACGTCACATGCAAGTGCTCCATAGGCCTATGCATTTAACGGCATTTTTAAACTGACTTTACTCCCCCAAAAAGAATATGAACAGACAAAAAACAAATAGAAAGGAACAAATACAACATTAAATGCCAGTCCATGTACATGTGACTTATGGCCCTTTTCCACTACCCTTTTTCAGCTCACTTCAGCTCGCTTCAGCTCACTTCAGCCCGACACGGCTCGCGTTTCGACTACCAAAAACCAGCACGACTCAGCTCGCTTCAGCCCTGCTTAGCCCCTAAAACTCGCACGGTTTTGGAGTGGGGCTGAAGCGAGCCAAACCGAGCCGACTGAGGTTGGGGGCGTGAGCAGACACTCCCCTGTGCACTGATTGGTGAGGAGGAGTGTCCTCACACGCCCACACACGCCCCGCGAGCGCGCTGGGATCTGTAAACACCGCAAACCCGGAAGGAGAATAATTACGAATTACGAGAATTTCTGAAGCCTTATGCGCCTCGCCTCATCTATACGCTCTTGCCAGTATCTGTCCGCGTTGTCGGTGACAACAAGCCACAGCACCAAGACCAGCAACACTAACGACTCCATGTCCTCCATGTTTATTGTTTACTATTCGGGTCGTGAGACTACCGCTTAAAAGCTCACTGAATCAGTGACATACAGAGCATCGTGGACGAGTTCGCGGAGCGCAAGGCTCGCCGTATGCCCTTCAAATAATGCGCGCAGTAGGCTATTGATGTTTTATTATGAGCCATGTACAGTATGTCGCCTAATGTTTTTTTGTTTCTGAGTTACATGTTCGTTTGAAGGACTTAATGTACAAACTAACATAGTTGCACCCCGTAGTGTTGAAATTGGTAAACACAGTGCATTCAGTGAGGTTTGCACCGCCCTCCTTTTATTTCTGACTCTTCCTGTCACCGCTGCAACCTCTGAGCGCTCATTCGTATGCCCTTCAAATAATGTGCGCAGTATAGGCTATTGATGTTTTATTATGAGCCATGTACAGTATCCTAATGTTTTTTGTTTCTGAGTTACATGTTCGTTTGAAGGACTTGATGTACTAAATAACATAGTTGCACCCGGTAGTGTTGAAATTGGTAAACACCGCAGTTGCGGACATTTTGTAGCCTAAAATGATGTTATGATAAGCTTTAATAAAGGGCCCGGTCATTTGCCCCGCCCCCGGCCCGGCTCTGACTTGTTCCGCCACTGTCACTGATGTCACTGTTTGCGCTGCTTAACGACATCACCTGACGTCCACCCACTTTCGCTAACTCCACCCAATGTGTCCACCCACTTCCAGCCAGCACGGTTCAGCGCGGTTGTAGTCGAAATGCAACTCCAACAGCCCCGCTCAGCTCGACTCAGCTCGACTCGGCACGGCACGGCTCAGCCGCGTTTGTAGTGGAAAAGCGGCATTACTTTTCACAATGAGAATGCCTCGGCGATCACCTTACATAACATTGCATTACATTTAGCGGTTATTGTTTATACAAAGCTACTGAAAAGACAGATTCAGTTGTTTGTTTTTTATTTTGTTTTAAACGGGGTAAAGCCTTTACAAAAAACAAACAACAAAGAAAAAAACTCTCATATATACTAACCCTGATTAACCTGTATACCCTGTATGCCCCCACATTTTGTATGCTGCTGAATCTGTCCTTTTTTCAGTAGCTTTGTATAAACAATAACCGCTAAATGTAATGCAATGTTATGTAAGGTGATCGCCTAGGCATTCTCATTGTGAAAAGTAAGTCACATGTACATGGACTGGCATTTAATGTTGTATTTGTTCCTTTCTATTTGTTTTTTGTCTGTTCATATTCTTTTTGGGGGAGTAAAGTCAGTTTAAAAATGCCGTTAAATGCATAGGCCTATAGGCCAAGTTTAATGACTTTGAGGTTATCAGAGGTCATATGTCGTTTTACAAATGAAAAATGAATTCAGCACCCAAACATTTAACAAACAAGGCCATTTGCTAACTTCATTAATCATTTTAGTACATTTCATTCCGTAGAAAGCTGAGAAACTGGGTTCAGCTGAGACGTTTACAGGCCCAAAGTTCAATGACCTCTAGAGGTCAACAGAGGTCAGATAGAGCTCGGCATATTGCAGATTTGAATTCGGCACGCCCAAATTGGCAAAATAAGACTGTTTGCCGACTTTGTCTCAAAAATGCCTTTGGGTGTCACAATTCTGGATTTTGGTACCAGTCTAATATTGAACCATTATCATGGTTTTTTTTTTTTCGCGGTCCGGTTTCCATCAAATCCTGCGCTCTGATTGGCTGGCGAGCAGGTCCGTATCCTATGATTATAGACCCTGGTTATGGACCTCTGGCAACTCGCTCGTTCACGACAACAAACATGGTAGCATTTTTTGTCAACATTTATCTTTTTTTTTTTTTTTTTTTTTAAATAAGATTTATTTATAAGATTATCAAAAATCTTAAATGTTTGCCAGCGTTTCTCAGGAGAATAGCATTAATTTTACAGCATGGATAGCGATAACGACAGTGTTCACAGCGAAAGCGAGTTTCACTACCCTGAGGAAGAAGAAATAAAAGAAAACATTTCAGGAGAAAGCTGAAAACCTCTAACTGTTGCTAACGCCGAGCAAAAACATGGCTGAATCCTGAATGACTCCTATTTGTATAAATAGGGGACTACATAGGCGGCAAAATGTAGTTTTTTCCTGCCATGGAAGTGCACTTGTATACCGAGGAGGAACCAATTTGCATTACAGCCGTGAATGAGGATTCAAAATGGCGGCTCGGCTCGGTTTCCCCTTTCGGGCGCTCTCGTTTTCTGTTAGAATTTGGTAAAGAAAAAATAAACATATTATTTACCAGCTTAAGGTTGGGCTGTATGGTGAAATACCGTGACCTCGGCCCAGAGGGCCTCGCTCAGTACTTTCAAGACCTCGGTCACGGTATTTCACCATACGGACCTCCCAGCTGCTAAATAACGTGTATATATTGTGCGGACGCCTGAGTTTTATCCTCCTAAAACATGCACGATGCCATAAATCCTGTATAATGGCCAAATAAACATGTCTTGCTTAAACATACTGTATGTGCAACTGACTAAAGGAAAACATTTTACAGTTTTAAAACTGTGTAAAATGCAACACGGCGCATTTGTGCATTTCTTAAACAGAAGTTTCGTATGCTTACTTGAATTAAAATTTTCATTTTAAGCTTATTTACAAGTATAATTCACATTATCAGTATAATGCCCTGCTACGGTTTACTAAACTGGCATCAGCTTTTTCGCGTGCCGTAATTGGGATTGTCTCTTTCCGATAATCTCCACTCAGTCCTTTGTGATTGAAGTCAGCGTTAAAAAGATGGCCACGATCTCTGTATTCTTTAAAGTTGCCGTTTGTTCGGGATTCAGGGTTCCTGTAGGACAGGGACGAGTTGGAACTTTACTCCAGTCACGTGCAGCTTTGGAAAATCTGTAAACCTGGAAAACCGTGAAAGTTTCCTTCATTTCTGCACTCACGCTGGAAGATTTCGGGAATATTCCGCATACCGTATTTTTCGGACTATAAGTCGCACTTTTTTTCATGGTTCGGCTGGCCATGCGACTTATACTCCGGTGCGACGTATATATGTTTTTTTTTTTTTTTTTTCACCGCGGAATAACTGGAGCTGATGCTGAGTCTGACGACAGCCACGCAGAAGAAGAGGAAACGGCGCTTCATCTGCCGCTGGAGGCAGAGTTGTTCAGAAGCGACACCGAGGATGAGGAATTCAATGGATTTGCTGATTTGGAGTGAAATCATCAGCTTGATAAACTTGATTGACCTGTGTTTTATTATTAATGATAGGCCTATAGCTATTTAAATAGTTATGTAGTGATTTTAGGCAGTGCTTAATTTGTGAAGTGGGAGGTCCCAGAACGCAGGAGGTGGGTGGGTCCGGCGACTCAAAAAAAAAAAAAAGGCGGGGGATGGTTTACTATAACTTTACGCACACGCGCTTAATGTGTGTGTAAAATAATAATAATAATAATAATAATAATAATAATATCAGACATTATGATCTTAGAAAACGCTTTAGTGACAGTTACAGACAGTAATATGTCGTGATATTATATTATAAAATATTAATTTTTATTAGTCTATATATTAAATTATATATTACATTTATCTTCTAAAATAACAGACTGTACTCATCACAACCGGTTTATTTCACCATTGGAGATCAGATCACACAAGACATGAGTTAAATGACTCATTTTAAGGATTTAAGTAGGGGATTTAAAAGCAGTTGTTGTTGTTTTTTTTTTTTTTCACTAGACGGTTGTTTTTACTACCGTACCTGTCTTTGGAGATGATATACCTATAGCCTACTTGACCTCTGATTTGATGAAATAAAATTCGACAAAAATGAAGAATGACTCTCCTCGATGATGACTACAGCTTTAATAACACAGATGAAAGAGCCATGGGGCGATAATAAGCCCTACCGGTAAAAATATTCTAAAAGCAAACTGATTAATGCATCAGTAATAGGCTACTAATATTAGTTATAATAATAATATAGGCTATTAGTAATAACGATAGTGATAGTATTAAAGATAGTAGTAGATATTTAAAATAATCAGACTAGGCTACTTACAGGGCAAAGGGCGCGTTATCACTGCTCAGCTGTTCGTTTATTAAAGAAACAATGCAGTCGCGCAGTAACCACACGCCGCTTATCAGATACAATCACAGATTCTATGGATAGAATAACCCTTCAAAAAAGTGCGACTTATAGTCCGGTGCGACGTATATATGTTTTTTTCATCTTCATAATGCATTTTTTGGCTGATGCGACTTAAACTCCGGAGCGACGTATAGTCCGGAAAATACGGTAATTATATTATATGCATTATGAATTGTGTCACCGTACAGTATGCATAATGACAGTTTTAAATGTACATAAGTATATAAATCACACAAAAAATAACTTTTTTTTTTTATTCACAGGTGATGTTATTCAGTTAATTTTAATTACTGCTTTCTTGTTATTAAGTGGTTCCAGGGTTTTGTTATGCGTGTAAACCGTCTGGTTGTATAAATAACGACCCCTGATGATAACCCTCGCTGTCACGCTCACTGATTGATTTGTAAATGATCTGTGTGCAGGTGGTGAAGAAAGCGGACATGGTGGATAAGAACATGAGCGATCAGATGCGGGCGGAGAGAGACGCTCTGGCCCTCAGTAAAAGCCCCTTCATCGTGCAGCTCTATTACTCCCTGCAGACGGCCACCAAGGTTTATTTGGTATGGAAAAGCACAAGCTGGAGCAAAAGCGACTGACTATTTAAACGATTCGGGGTTCACATTTCCGTTCTGTCCACCAGGAAGTGTAGAGCGCACTGACACTACGTTCAGACTGCAACCTGAAACGACCCATATCTGATTTGTTGTGAAATCCGATTTTTTTGTTAGGCCGTTCACATTACCAATTATATGAGACTTGTATGCGATCTCCAATATGAACGGAAAACGACCCAAAAGTGTCCCGCATGCGCAAATTGACACGTAATAAGCACATCTACGTAATACATGAACAAAAAAAAAGCGCACTCTTCAAGTTTAATGATTTTTTTTTTGTTTGTTTGTTTAATTATCCGGTTAGTGTTAAAGTGTGAGGTCTCGTGTGTGTTTTTGTTTCTGAACTGAAATGAAAACGTGTAGCCTGGTAACGAGGGTTGACTCCTAAATGTCTCTCTAATTTCTATATAAGTGCACTACATGTTACTAGGAAGTAATGGATTTTTAAACTCTATATAGTGCACTCGAGCTTCAGTAGGCAGTCATTTGGGATACGGCCACTGTATTACCAAACTCTTAATTCAGGCTTAATAATTTGCACATATTTATTTCGTCATATTAATAAACTTTTTTTCTACATTTTTATAAATATTTATTTAGATTGTTTATAGCCAGCTGAATTCTGCAACTTCTCTCAGCGCTGGCTCAAGGTGCAGAAACACCAGTGCAGTTTGCTATGGAGATGAGGCGAGACCTGGCGATGTGGTTTTTGTGGCGGCGGCGGAACTCACACAATAGTCTGATTAATGTGGGCAGCAGACTAATGAGACCGAAGGTGTCAAATTACTGGAAATTTCCAGAACAATCTTATAATCTTGTAATACAGGATGGTTTAAGTTATAAATCAGTTATAGAAACTGTTTTATTTAATCAGGCTAACAGATCAACATCCAGGTCCCTACCAAATCCACCATTAGCTTGATCAATTCTATAAAAGTCTATTTAAATTCTGAAAACTGTACAAATGTTGTTGTTTTCCACCAAAGAGGCGGGATTAGCCAACGCAGAATAGTGACGTTTGTCTCTTGTTGATGACGTGTAGGTCGCATGAATGCGACCTGTCCGGTCAGACTGCAGTCGCATGTGAAAATAACGGATATGCATCGGAATTAGGACCACATATCCAAGCGGCCTGGGTCGCATGTGAAAAAAATTGGATCTGTGTCGTTCAGATTGTCAATAACAAATCGGATACAGGTCGCATATGGGCAAAAAAAAATCGGATATGGGTCGTTTCAGGGTGCAGTCTGAACGTAGTCTATATCTTTGCAATCAATTAATTCCATCATTCAGTATTCAAGGTATTCCTCAATTAACTTGTTTTTGATCATCATACATCCTTATTTTATTTTTTCCTTTTTGAATAAAACCCCTTTTTGTATCACTACCCTTCTAATGCACAGCATGGGTCAAAAACAACCTGCATTCATTTTCCAGGTTATTTCATGTATGGCTGAGTGTTTCTATGATATATACTTTTGAAAAAAATTCATTTTGTCATTTACTTTTCCAAATATGCAGTAAATATCTTGTTTTTGTTTAGCACAAATCATCATTTTTATTTTTCCTTTCTTAAGTTATGAACAAGCACAGCTTTTGTAATTCTACATCAAGTTTACACACATGGGTCAGAACCGACCCGCATGCATTTACTCCAGCGTTTGGTGGGAACTGTGAATTGTGCTTGTGTCAGACATTTCACAGCTCAGCACAGCGCCCTTTGCCCATCTCATACATGCAAGTAATGTTTTTCAATTGTTCGAACATTACCTTAGAAAAAAATTGATTGTTTAGGTTCCCTTAGATTACTTGTCAGAAAGTTCCAAGTAATTACTATTAGCTACCGAGCTGTTGACATATTCTACTTTAGTTAGCTAATTTTATTGTAGTTGGCTTCGCTAACTACAGAGTTAATAAATAAATAACGGGCCCCATTCACTGCTAAAGTAATTACTTGAAACAAATTATTATTATAGTATTAAGACGTTTAATTTTAAATCACACTTGGATGACCCATGTGTAGTAATATAAAAAGTATTTTTGTTCATAAAGTAGGAAAGAAATTAAATTAATGATTTGTGGTAATTAAAAACAAGATATTTAAAGAATACTTGGAATATTCAATCATAAAATAAATTGATTTCAAAAGATAGAGCAAAGAAAACTCCGTCAGCATGAAATAACCTGGAAAATGAATGCGGGTCATTTTTGACCCATGTTGTGCATTAGAAGGGGTGTGCATATGTTTTGCATCAAAGGGTTAAACGGAGGTTTTTTGAGTTCAATTTCTCTAGCCACACCCAGGCCCGATTACTGCCACACCTGTTCTCAATCAAGAAATCACTTAAATAGGACCTGCCCGACAACGTGAAGTAGACCAAAAGATCCTCAAAAGCTAGACATCATGCTGCGATCCAAAGAACTTCAGGAACAAATGAGAAACAAAGTAATTGAGATCGATCAGTCTGGAAAAGGTTAAAGCCATTTCTAAAGCTTTGGGACTCCAGTGAACCACAGTGAGAGCCGTTATCCACAAATGGCGACAGCATGGAACAGTAGTGAACCTTCTCAGGAGTGGCCGGCCGACCAAAATTACCCCCAAGAGCGCAGCGACGACTCATCCAAGAGGTCACAAAAGACCCCACAACAACATCCAAAGAACTGCAGGCCTCACTTGCCTCAGTTAAGGTCAGTGTTCATGACCCCACCATAAGAAAGAGACTGGGCAAAAATGGCCTGCATGGCAGAGTTCCAAGACAAAAACCACTGCTGGGTGAAAAGAACGTAAAGGCTCGTTTCAGTTTTGCCAGAAAACATCTTGATGATCCCCAAGACTTTTGGGAAAATACTCTGTGGACTGATGAGACAAAAGTTGAACTTTTTGGAAGGGGTATGTCCCATTACCGGCACGGTGGTGTAGTGGTTAGCGCTGTCGCCTCACAGCAAGAAGGTCCGGGTTCGACCCCCGTGGCCGGTGAGGGCCTTTCTGTGTGGAGTTTGCATGTTCTCCCCGTGTCCGCGTGGGTTTCCTCCGGGTGCTCCGGTTTCCCCCACAGTCCAAAGACATGCAGGTTAGGTTAACTGGTGACTCTAAATTGACCGTGAGTGTGAATGGTTGTCTGTGTCTATGTGTCAGCCCTGTGATGACCTGGCGACTTGTCCAGGGTGTACCCCGCCTTTCGCCCGTAGTCAGCTGGGATAGGCTCCAGCTTGCCTGCGACCCTGTAGAACAGGATAAAGTGGCTAGAGATAATGAGATGAGATGTCCCATTACATCTGGCATAAAAGTAACACAGCATTTCAGAAAAGGAACATCATACCAACAGTAAAATATGGTGATGGTCTGGGGCTGTTTTGCTGCTTCAGGACCTGGAAGACTTGCTGTGGTAAATGGAACCATGAATTCTGCTGTCTACCAAAAAATCCTGAAGGAGAATGTCCGGCCATCTGTTCGTGATCTCAAGCAGAAGCGCACTTGGGTTCTGCAGCAGGACAATTATCCAAAACACACCAGCAAGTCCACCTCTGAATGGCTTAAGAAAAACAAAATGAAGACTTTGGAGTGGCCTCGTCAAAGTCCTGACCTGAATCCGATTGAGATGCTGTGGCATGACCTTAAAAAGGCGGTTCTTGCTCGAAAACCCTCCAATGTGGCTGAATTACAACAATTCTCCAAAGATGAGTGGGCCAAAATTCCTCCACAGCGCTGTAAAAAAAACTAATTGCCAGTTATCGCAAACGCTTGATTGCAGTTATTGGTGCTAAGGGTGGCCCAACCAGTTATTAGGTTTAGGGGGCAATCACTTTTTCACACAGGGTCATGTAGGTTTGGATTTTTTTCCCCTTAATAATAAAAACCTTCATTTAAAAACTGCATTTTGTGTTTACTTGTGTTATCTTTGTCTAATATTTAAATTTGTTTGATGATCTGAAACATTTAAGTGTGACAAACTTGTGAGAGAAATCAGGTAGGGGGCAAACACTTTTTCACACCACTGTATATTATGGTAATTGCATCAGAAACATTCTAAATCATTATAGTTATAGTAATACAGCAATTATTTTAAGGTGGCAGGTCTTAGGTTCAGATCCCTTTGTGATCAACAGGAGGTCATGATGATCGATTCTCTTCATTGGATTGCATAAGATGGAGCAAACCACTGTTCATATTTTCATGCACGTTTTTGTTACAACGCTACTTGATCAGTAATCTATAACAAAACAGGTTAACTTTTTTTGCATGTTGAACTTTAAGGTGAAATTTCAAATGTGTACACATGAATACTACAACCCAGCTTCCAAAAAAGTTGGGACAAAGTACAAATTGTAAATAAAAACGGAATGCAATGATGTGGAAGTTTCAAAATTCCATATTTTGTTCAGAATAGAACATAGATGACATATCAAATGTTTAAACTGAGAAAATGTATCATTTAAAGAGAAAAATTAGGTGATTTTTAAATTTCATGACAACAACACATCTCAAAAAAGTTGGGACAAGGCCATGTTTCCCCACTGTGAGACATCCCCTTTTCTCTTTACAACAGTCTGTAAACGTCTGGGGACTGAGGAGACAAGTTGCTCAAGTTTAGGGATAGGAATGTTAACCCATTCTTGTCTAATGTAGGATTCTAGTTGCTCAACTGTCTTAGGTCTTTTTTTGTCGTATCTTCCGTTTTATGATGCACCAAATGTTTTCTATGGGTGAAAGATCTGGACTGCAGGCTGGCCAGTTCAGTACCCGGACCCTTCTTCTACGCAGCCATGATGCTGTAATTGATGCAGTATGTGGTTTGGCATTGTCATGTTGGAAAATGCAAGGTCTTCCCTGAAAGAGACGTCGTCTGGATGGGAGCATATGTTGCTCTAGAACCTGGATATACCTTTCAGCATTGATGGTGTCTTTCCAGATGTGTAAGCTGCCCATGCCACACGCACTAATGCAACCCCATACCATCAGAGATGCAGGCTTCTGAACTGAGCGCTGATAACAACTTGGGTCGTCCTTCTCCTCTTTAGTCCAAATGACACGGCGTCCCTGATTTCCATAAAGAACTTCAAATTTTGATTCGTCTGACCACAGAACAGTTTTCCACTTTGCCACAGTCCATTTTAAATGAGCCTTGGCCCAGAGAAGACGTCTGCGCTTCTGGATCATGTTTAGATACGGCTTCTTCTTTGAGCTATAGAGTTTTAGCTGGCAACGGCGGATGGCACGGTGAATTGTGTTCACAGATAATGTTCTCTGGAAATATTCCTGAGCCCATTTTGTGATTTCCAATACAGAAGCATGCCTGTATGTGATGCAGAGGCGTCTAAGGGCCCGAAGATCACGGGCACCCAGTATGGTTTTCCGGCCTTGACCCTTACGCACAGAGATTCTTCCAGATTCTCTGAATCTTTTGATGATATTATGCACTGTAGATGATATGTTCAAACTCTTTGCAATTTTACACTGTCGAACTCCTTTCTGATATTGCTCCACTATTTGTCGACGCAGAATTAGGGGGATTGGTGATCCTCTTCCCATCTTTACTTCTGAGAGCCGCTGCCACTCCAAGATGCTCTTTTTATACCCAGTCATGTTAATGACCTATTGCCAATTGACCTAATGAGTTGCAATTTGGTCCTCCAGCTGTTCCTTTTTTGTACCTTTAACTTTTCCAGCCTCTTATTGCCCCTGTCCCAACTTTCTTGAGATGTGTTGCTGTCATGAAATTTCAAATAAGCCAATATTTGTCATGAAATTTCAAAATGTCTCACTTTCGACATTTGATATGTTGTCTATGTTCTATTGTGAATACAATATCAGTTTGAGATTTGTAAATTATCGCATTCCATTTGTATTTACAATTTGTACTTTGTCCCAACTTTTTTGGAATCGGGGTTGTATTTAGGTCCAGGGCTCTACATTAACTTTTGAAACCACTTGTCCTGTCGGGCAAGTTGAAAGGAAATTTACTTGTCCGAATGTGAGGTTGACTTGTCCGAAGAAAAATTTGAGAAAAAGAACCACAAAAACTATTTGTAATAAACTAATTTCACCAGAATTACTTTAACACAATCTATTCACTGCAGAAAAAAATTGGACTCCATCAATCATTTATTTATGAGAAATTGAAAACCAGAAAATTAAAATTATGCAGTATATTTTCATTTTTAAATTATTAACTTTGGATATATATCCTCCACTGATTGATTAATTGTTGTTGTCTAATTATTCATTGTGGCTCCTGTATGGTATTTAATGGTTGCAATGAAAGTTGCATTGTTTTTTAGATTTTTGTTGCGATTACATTGCGGGAGGAAGTGAAAGTTGCGAGAAATTGTTGCGATTTTCTCTTTTTGTGATTAAAACTGAGTGATATGTTAAATATTAAGTTATTACTGAAAAACTATTGATTAAAAAAACAGACACTGAGAAATGGTCCTTTAAACAACTTTACCAATATAAAAGATTACCAGGACTACAAAAATGCAGAAAAATAGGCTTTACTTATCCAAATGCACCTGTTGGTTCAAAAGTTAAAGTGCATAGAACCTCACAGCACAACATGAAGTTACCTTAAAATAAAATATAATATGCCTCAGCTTTCATGTAAGAAAAAAACTATTAATACTAGTACTGTGTGCAGGCAGTCTCTCCTGAAGACCAAATTAAACAATTATAAACTAATAAAATAAATGGCTCAGGCTTCATAGAAGAAAAAAAAACAATTTGAACAGAATCTCACAGTATGATGCTGAAGCTGCCTAAACAATGGAAAATAAAATACCATTTTGGCAAAAATGTTGGCATCCATTAATTTCTTGTATTAAGTAAAAAAAATAATGTAAAGTGCGCACAGTCCTTCACTGTAAACATAACACACTTTCAGTAACAGAATTTAAGCCTACATAAACACTGACTCGCACATGCTGCTTCTCTTGAACGTATACACGGAAGTAAGGCGGAAGGTAGTTTGTCGATGTCACCTCAAGATGACGCCAACGATTGGTCAAATTTGTGGGAAAGTTGCAGTGATTGGATATAATTGCAACACCGCCCTGAATTCGCGGGGATTGGTTGAATTTGCGTTGAAGTTGCAAATCGCAACATCACAAAATCCTGGAGGGTCTGATAAACGACCATTTACTTTTCAGCTCAAATACACGAAGAGGTATTGGCCGGTTTCGCAAGCGGAATATTGCGCGTGCGCACATCGCTCTTTCCGAAGAGAAACATCCGGCGATTCATCAAAACAATATGTCGAGTGAGATGCTTCGGAAATCATGCGAATAAACTGATAAATTTGATACGTAACCTGAATATCGGCGTATTTTGGCATTTGTCCGATCGGACAAGTAACTGAGACGATGAACTTGTCCGACATCAAGGATCACTTGTCCCGGACAAGCAGGCAACCGTTAATGTCGAGCCCTGTTTAGGTCAGAAATCATTGAAACACTGGTAAAATCGATCCTATAATCATGGATCTAAAACCTCTCAGAGACCCTGAAAATGCACCCGAGAGCATCTATTTTCAAAAAATTTTCCAGGGGGAGCATGCCCCCGCACCCCTAGTTTCGCTTCGCACCTTTGACGCTCAGTTGTCTGTGTATTATCATGCCAGAATTTAGGGCTTTCATTTTTTTCTTGGGAAAACACTATTAGACATAATACAAAAAACAGTTGAATTTACAAAAACAGGTCAAGATCAAGTAAGACATTTCCATTCAAATAAAACATTTGCACCCATGAAGCCTCAAAACAATGGGATTTATCATGGACGTACAACCCCAATTCCAAAAAAGTTGGGATGCTGGGTAAACTATCAATAAAAACAGAATGCAATGATTTGCAAGTCACTGAAACCTGGTATTTCATTGAAAATTGTACAAAGACAACATGTCAGATGTTGAAACTGGAAAAGTTTGTTGTTTTTTTGAAAAACGTGCTCGTTTTGAATTTGATGTCAGCAACACGTTTCAAAAAAGTTGGGACAGGGGCGTGTTTACCACTGTGTTGCCTCACCCCTACTTTTAACAACACTCTGTAAATGTTTGGGAACTGAGGAGACCAATTGCTGTAGTTTTGAAAGACAAATGTTGTCCCATTCTCGTCCGATAGACAATTTCAGTTGCTCAACAGTTTGGGATCTCTTTCGTGCTTCATAGCGTGCCAAATGTTTTCAATGTGAGACAGGTCTGGACTGCAGGCAGGCCAGTTTAGCACCCGGACTCTTTTAGTACAGAGCCATGCAGTTTTAATATGTGCAGAAAGCGGTTTGGCATTGTCTTGCTGAAAGAAGGAAGGTCTTGCCTGGAAAAGATTTTGTCTGGATGGCAGCATGTTGCTCTGAAACGTGTACATATCATTCAGCATTAATGATGCCTTCCCAGATGTACAAGCTACCCATGTCATATGCACCAATACACCCTCATACCATCACAGATGCTGGATTTTGAACTGTGCACTGATGTCAAGCCGGATGGTCCCGCTCCTCTTTAGCCTGGAGGATGTGGTGTCCATGATTTCCAAAAAGAATATTTACTTTTGATTTGTTAGACCTTGGGACAGTTTTCCACTTCACCTCAGTCCATCGTAAAAGAGCTCGGGCCCAGAGAAGGTGGCAGTGTTTCTGGATATTGTTTATATCTGGTTTTAACTTGCATTTGTGGATGCAGTAATGAACTGTTTTCACAGACGATGGTTTTCTGAAGTGTTCCTGAGCCCATACAGTGATTTCCACTACAGACATGCATCTGCTTTTAATGAAGTGTCTCCTGAGGGCCTGAAGATCACAGGCATCCAATGTCAGTTTTCAGCCTTGTCTCTTGCATACAGAGATTTCTCCAGATTCTCTGAATCTTTTCATGATGATATGGACTGTAGATGATGTGATCCCCAAATTCTTTGCAGTTTTACATTGAGGAACGTTATTCTTAAATTCTTGCACTGTTTACCCTCGCAGTCTTTCACAGAGCGGTGAACCCCTCGCCATCTTTACTTCTGAGAGACTCCGCATCTCTGGGATACTCTTTTTATACCCAATCATTTTACTGACCTGTTGCCAATTTATCAAATTGTTTTTTTTAAGCCTTACACAAGTTTTTCAGTCTTTTGTTGCCCCGTCCCAACTTTTCTGAAATGTGTTGCTGACATCAAATTCAAAATGAGCATATATTTTTCAAAAAACAATACAGTTTCTCAGTTTTAACATTTGATCTGATGTCTTTGTACTATTTTCAATGAAATACAGGGTTTCCATGATTTGTAAATGATCGCATTATGTTTTTATTTACAGTTTACACAGCGTCCCAACTTTTTTGGAATTGGGGTTGTAAATACATTCAGAGGTACCCCGGTACTAGATTTTGGAGTTTGAGCTTTGACTGCAAATTATTCCATGTAGTTGGAGCAGAAAACCTAAAAGCTTTCTTCCCCATTTCTGTTCTAACCCAGGAACAGTAAAATGTAAAAAGTCCAGAGAACGAAGAATGTAGGCTCTATTATTCAGGATTAAAAGAGATGATGAATATAATGGAATCATCTCAAGGATAGCCTTGGAGATAAAGACGTACCAATGGCCAAGCCGGCCCGCATATAAAGATGGCCAGTTTACTTTAGTGTATAAGACACAGTGATGAGTTAGAGCTCCACAGTTTATGATAAACCTCAGAGCGCCATGATGCACACTATCCAGCACGTGGAGGCATTGAGCGCAGATTCATATAGAACAATTCATATATTTTTTTCTTTTTTTTTCCTCTCTCCGTGCTTCCACGGAAGGCGGTCACATTTTCTGCTCTCCCTCCTTTTTTTTCCCTGCTTGTGCTTCTGTGTCTTGTCTCGTCTGCTGTACTTTTTGAAGAGACTATCCCTGCATTACTTTCTAAACTAAAAAAAAAAGCATGGAATTGATAAACTGGTCTCCTAACGAAATTGACACAGTTTTCTCGATGAGAAGCATGGGTTCGGGGGAACCCGTCTGTCCTGCCGGAACGTTTGCGGCTGGTTACACGATGGACGCGTGGGAGCGGTGGCGGGTCATGTGCCTGGCAATTCTTTCTGTGGAGGACATTGAAGATATCTACCTATTCGGAACCATGATTACAGGACTTTTGCTGATTGGATTAGGCATTGCCCTGGCATATCGATGAAATCAGACAACGGTGACAGCTGTTCAAAGCCCCACAAAGCTGCCCGATATGAATGGAGTGGTGGGCAAAGCTGTTGGCACTCGGACTGTGGACATTCAGAACTTTAACCACAAAATGGTTGTTATCTCGGAGCAGCTTTCAGCTTTGCAAGGAATACGTTTTTCGGAGATGAATTTGAATAGAATGGACAGATATGGACGAGCGGTGTGGACGTGCAAAGACTGCGTCTGGAAAGACCAAACAATTTATATCTTCTCGACATTCGGCTCCCTGACACAGCACCGGCCTCGGTTCAGGCCGTTGCTGAGGCAACATTTCCCCCTGAAGGTCACTGTCGGGAGACACTCTCATTCCTCGCATTCCTCTCTAACTCTCCACGGTCGCCATTTTTACCCCCAGTGTGACAAGCGGGTGTGTGACCAGCGCCTTCATGGCTGCAGGAGCGAACGGCTGCTTGCTTGTGTTGGATTACCCCCTCCCCCCCTTACCCCTGATTCCCCCCCTCAAGTCCCGTGTTTAAAGTGTACTTGTGTTGTGTGTGCTTATGCAAAGGTTTTTTAAATGTTCCCACACTGTACTCCTGACAGGAGCATAGTGGGGGGTGTTCTTTTTTTCTTTATCTCTCCTCATGTTGTGTTTCCTTTTTATCTTTATCCCTGTCTTCCTGTCCTGTCTACCCTATGTCAATTGTATGTTGTATATGTACGGACAGGTTGACGGTTAATTTCGCTGGTACATGTGACTAGTGACAGTAAAGGGCATCATCATCATAACACATCACCATAATCAATTATCGGAAAAAAGGTCAGCTCCGCCAGTTTCCGTTTCACCCCAGAGGAAAAACAAGACTTATTTCGAAAATAAAATCCAAGTAAAACCTTTAGCTTCTTAGCAGTATACAGAATATGTGTCTAAAAAGACAAATGGTCATCAATCAAGAACCCTGGACATTTAAAAGTAGATACAAGTTCAATTTGTTGACTGATGTGTATAAAATGTCAGGTGATTCAAGACTCGTCGTTCCTCATTAAACTGAAGATGGCAAAAAATATAATCCGAAATATGTCTTTCGGAACTTGTTTCATGTCCCCCCCCCCCCCCCCCCCCCCTTCCTTAATTTTATTCGATCGTATGGATACTGTACTTCCACTAGCGACTTGCTTCTGTGAGCCGAATCAATCAGAGTCGACTCTTTCGGAGCCCGTAGAGTCAGCTCGTTGTTTTTATTTTTTAATTATTTGGCTAAAATAATTAAATACTGGGACAGTGGCATCTTTTAGCCAGTGATCTGATATATATATATTTTTTTCCTGTAAGTATGGCTGAAAATGTTTCACGACTCTGCATATATAGTAAATACAGTTCGTATTCGTGCATCGATAAATCCAGTCAGCATCCCAGCATTAATGCTCTCCATCTTTCCTCACTCGAGTCTGTCACTCAAACCGTACAGAAGCCCGGTTTTGACTCTTTACTGTTCAAAACTCAACCCAAGCTACTGTTTGATGATGATGATGATGATGATGATTTTTTTCCATCCAGGTCATGGAGTACCTGATCGGCGGGGACGTGAAGTCTCTGCTCCACATCTACGGCTACTTCGACGAGGACATGTCCTTAAAATACATTTCAGAAGTGGCCCTAGCTTTGGATTACCTTCACCGACACGGCATCATTCACAGGTACTACTTGCGTGATAAGAACGTCTGCTGTAGATAACCAGGCCTAGTGTGTGTCCAAATAAACAAACATGACTTCTTCCTTCAGGGATCTGAAACCCGATAACATGCTGATCAGCAACGAGGGCCACATCAAGCTCACGGACTTCGGCCTCTCCAAAGTGAAACTCGACAGGGGTATGCCGGTGTCGAAAAATCTTTTATTGATCATAAATACAGTAACGATCAGAAAAGTAACGATTAGTTATAAATAAATCGGTCCGGTCTTTTGTATATGGCTGGAGCTTCGGCTCATGAATGTCATCTCCTGTCTAGAACTGAACCTTGTGGATATATTGACCACGCCCTCTTTGGCCAAACCGAAGAAGGATTATTTCCGGACGCCCGGTCAAGTTTTATCCTTGATAAGCTCTCTTGGTCTTGTAAGTACAACACATGCATGATGTATCCCGCATATATTTCAAATAATATTAATAATAAACATACGCCACAGGGATTTATTTGTACTCGTGAGACCTTTTAAATCGACCTCATTCCACAAGTCTAACATTTCTTAAATATTTAAAGCCTTTCGATTTCATAAAGTCGGTGAAATTTACAGTAGTTCCCTCTGAAATGTGTTCACTGTGATGCATGTTTGTTTCTGTAATATCTCAGGACGTTATTTAATTTGACGGGATTAAAGCAAATAATGTGCATGAAATCGCATGCGCAGGTTTCCCTTTGAGCGCGCGCTGACAGTTCCATCATTCTGTCGCTAAACAAACAGCTGATCACACCGAGGTGCTCGCTGAGCGCCGATATTTACTAGTTTGATATTTCCTGCGTTTCCTTTCCTTCGTGTATATAACACAACGTCTTTTCTTCTTGTTTTCTTTCCGTTATGGTAGTCGGTCTTTCACGTTTCATTCGCACACGCTCACGTCATCCATTTTTCTCCCCTGTTTCAAATTTGTATCCCATGATGCCTTGTGTGAATGGGGAAAGCCCGACACGTGACGTAGTATCTTGTATCGCGTCATGGTGAAGCAGGAAAAAATAGCCGAAAATTTAAGGCCATGTGGCCTTAAATTCATTAATTTGTTTGATTTTTTTTAAAAAAACCTAATAAAATTAGAAGTCCGTGATTCGAATTCAGTAGCGTTCGGTCCACTAAGCAAAAATAAATTGGTGTCGGGAAAATTCTTTTTATGACCGAAACTTGAGAAATCTGAAAGGCAGTCTGGCTTTAAAGAAACTGAAGTGTTTATTCTGGTTTTGCTAATATGATGAAAAATATCCTGCTATAAAAGTTGAAAGCGCTTCTACAATGCACAATTATTATTTTTTTGAAAAAAAAAATTAATTAAATTAAAAAAGGTACTTAAATGATAGTTTTATTTACAGTCAAGAAATAATTATTTAACTTTTTTTTTTTCCAGATCCGTACCAAATGCTAACATCTAATTCAATACTTTTGTCAATATTACATCGTTATATTTAAATAATGAGTGCTATATCAGATGTATTCCATTCAGCTAGCACGATATTGAACAAGTCGAAGACGAGTAGCTGAATGGAATATATCTGATGGGTCATGAAAAAAAGCCAGATGATGATTATTATTATTATAATACACTCTCTTCATATCAGCATTATCAAAGGCCAACGTGAGCTTAACCACGAGTCGGCGCCGTCAGCGCAGCAGTGAAGTCATCTTCCAGCCGGTGTAGCGTTCATCAGTAGTGTTAGTGAATGCTAATAAAGTGGTCACACCAGTGCTATCTGTCGAGAGCAATTAGCACAGGCTAACGACCGAGAAACTAAGGCCCTGTCCACATGGCAACGGATTCAGGTGAATCTGATAAAATTGTTTATCGTTTCGGCCTGGCGTCCACACGGCACCGGCGTTTTGGGTGCCCCAAAACGAAATCTTTTGAGAACGGGTTCCAGAGTGAAAATATCTGGCAACGGCGCCGTTGCGAAGTCGTCTGGATGAGTAGAACGGATTTGTTTACGATGACGTCACAACCACATGACTGTCAGTGCTTCACGCCGGGTAGAAGTGTAACAAACTCGATGTGAGTTGTCAACAAATCCTATAACTTGGTTCATGAAACGTGCTTACAAAATATTTTCACTGTGAATATTTATTGTGTAATGGTGCAAAGTGAGAGAGAGTGAGAGAATAGCCCTTAGGGCAGTCTTTAGTCCAAACACTGCAGAAGCAGTACCAAACTGCGCACCACCCGTGCGCTTTCCAAAAACAAAAACAATCCCGCCAGCAAAAATAGGAAAAAAAAAAGGAGCGATCTCACCTCTTCAGATGTTGGTTTAAGTCCGACAATACATTCCTCAAAAAGGGCGTAGAAGAACAAAGTAATCCATCAACGTGTAGCATTCAATTTATTCCGGACCATTAAAGAATTCTGGAGGATATCAGAATGTTGGCGTACCGGCTTCCATCTACCCCCATTCATTCCTCTTTCCGCGTCTTTTGTTTTACGCTACTGATTAATAATCAAAACTTTGTGGCTGATGCTACAGAAGAAGGGGTTTATGCGCATGCGTCTACTTCTATTGTTCTGGTGTCTCCGATGGGACCGTCTTACAGCGCACGTAGAGGTGTGGCATGTGTATTGCATCGTTTTCAGCAAGCGTTGCGTTGCCATATGTACCTGATATTTTACTGATCCGTTGCCCATGTGGACGCGATATTTAAAAAAAAAAAATCTCGTTGCCGTTGTCGTGTGGATGTAGCCTAAGATTTCTGTCTCCAGACTCTTCTTCCACGCCGCATGCTTTGTCTTGACAACCATGCAATGTTGTAAACCATATTCAACGGTCATTCTCCATTGGGCAGAGTGATGTAATACACATAGGATAAGCGATATGCTAAGAATATTGCATGCTGTCAAACTAATCCAGAATTATATTCAGTTAATGGAACTAGACATCGCTCCTCCACGTGTTTACGTGTGTAATTGTGTGTCCGTTGCGCAGAACACTCCAGTGGTGGATGGGAAGCGTCACAGCAGCGCCTCTGCCGTTTCCAGTCCTATGGTGTGTGGAAAAGCCGAGCAGAGACCGAGCTCACTGTGTTCGCCGCTGTTGGCTAGAAGACGCGAGCTCCTGAATTCCCCGATGGGCCCGTCGCGAGGTCTCGGTATGCATCTGCTTAACGTTTTTATCACTTTATCTTCAGGATCGTTCTCATCCGTTTGTCTAAGCACCGTCATTTCCTTTAGGAGTTAACCGAGTGTTCAGTCCCAGCATGCTGGCCAAAAGTCTGACGCCGAGGCTCATGAAATCCAGGAAGAGGTTCGAGACTTTAAGTGTTGGCAGTGCTCACTCGTGCCCGCTGCCATCCAGTGACTCTGAGAGCTGCATCAGCCCGCTGTGGGAGGGCGAGGAGGTAACACCGCTTTATACACACCCACGCTTTATAGGTTTTTAATCTCCAATCACACTCAGGTGGATATTACTGTGCCACAGGTGAGCCCTGATAATTTTTTTTTAATAAAAATAAAATACTTTTCTTCTCTCAATTAATAATTACACACTCTCGTTGGACCCGGTTTAAAAACTGTGAAATGTTTTAAAATTGTATGTTAAAATAATTCTCTACAGACAAAAATATATTTAAAATGTTATATTAAAATATAGGGCAGCACGGTGGTGTAGTGGTTAGCGCTGTCGCCTCACAGCAAAAAGGTCCGGGTTCGAGCCCCGTGGCCGGCGAGGGCCTTTCTGTGCGGAGTTTGCATGTTCTCCCCGTGTCCGCGTGGGTTTCCTCCGGGTGCTCCGGTTTCCCCCACAGTCCAAAGACATGCAGGTTAGGTTAACTGGTGACTCTAAATTGACCGTAGGTGTGAATGTGAGTATGAATGGTTGTCTGTGTCTATGTGTCAGCCCTGTGATGACCTGGCGACTTGTCCAGGGTGTACCCCGCCTTTCGCCCGTAGTCAGCTGGGATAGGCTCCAGCTTGCCTGCAACCCTGTAGAACAGGATAAAGCGGCTACAGATAATGAGATTAAAATATTTAAGATTAATATATCATATCATCTCTAGCCGCTTTATCCTGTTCTACAGGGTTGCAGGCAAGCTGGAGCCTATCCCAGCTGACTACGGGCGAAAGGCGGGGTACACCCTGGACAAGTCGCCAGGTCATCACAGGGCTGACACATAGACACAGACAACCATTCATACTCACATTCACACCTACGGTCAATTTAGAGTCACCAGTTAACCTAACCTGCATGTCTTTGGACTGTGGGGGAAACCGGAGCACCCGGAGGAAACCCACGCGAACACAGGGAGAACATGCAAACTCCACACAGAAAGGCCCTCGCTGGCCCCGGGGCTCGAACCCGGACCTTCTTGCTGTGAGGCGACAGCGCTAACCACTACACCACCGTGCCGCCTATATATATATATATATATATATATATATATATATATATATATATATATATATATTAAAAAAAAAAAGTTATTTCCCAGCTGGGAGGTCCGTATCGTGAAATACCGTGAGCGAGGTCTTGAAAGTACTGAGCGAGGCCCTCTGGGTCGAGGTCAGTATTCAAGGCCGAGGTCACGGTATTTCACCATACGGCCCGACCTTAAGCTGGTAAATAATATATATATTTTTTTCTTTACCAAATTCTAACAGAAAACGAGAGCACCCGAAAGGGAAAACCGAGCCGAGCCGCCATTTTGAATCCTCATTCACGGCTTTAATGCAAATGGCTTCCTCTTCGGTATACAAGTGCACTTCCATGGCAGGAAAAAAACTACATTTTGCCGCCTATGTAGTCCCCTATTTATACAAATAGGAGTCATTCAGGATTCAGCCATGTTTTTGCTCAGCGTTGGCAACAGTTAGAGGTTTTTATCTTTCTCCTGAAATGTTTTATTTTATTTCTTCTTCCTCAGGGTAGTAAAACTCGCTTTCGCTGTGAACACTGTCGTTATCGCTATCCATGCTGTAAAATTAATGCTATTCTCCTGAGAAATGCTGGCAAACATTTATAAGATTTTTGATAATCTTATAAATAAACCTTATATTAAAAAAAGATAAATGTTGACAAAAATGCTACTCTGTTGTTGTGAACGAGCGAGTCACCAGAGGTCCGTAACCGGGGTCCGTACCATAGGATACAGACCTGCTCGCCAGCCAATCAGCGCGCAGGATTTGGACCGGGAAAAAAATTAATTACCAGATGTTTAAAAATATTTTCCTTACTTTTCTTTGTCAGTTATTCCCCCCCCCAATAAGAAATACCTGGTATAAGAAAATTATCTAGATTATTTATTTAAATGTATACATTCTTCCTATCAGTGTGTGTGTGTGTATATATATATATATATATATATATATATATATATATATATATATAATTTTTTTTTTTAAACAGTTATTCCATGAAATCAAGTCATACATGAGCTGATAGCCGACGAGGCGCGTAGCACCGAGTTGTCTTTAAGCCATGTACGATGAGATTGAGTGGAATAACTTTTTTTTTTTTCTATCCACATTGACTGGATTTTGAGAAACGGAGCATTTATTTTATTTTTTGCAAATTCAATAAATACAAACTTTATACAAAACATCTGACAAAATAATTTCCGCTTAGAATGTAAACAAATTGGCGAAATGACGAGCAATTTGTGAAAAATGCGATGATAATCGTTCTTGAAAAATTAAAATATATGTTCTTACCATCAAATACTTTCAGTGCATATTTTGTTGCTTTTTTTTTTTTTTGTATTTTTTGGGGCTTTGTTTTTGAATAGAGGTTTTTTTTTTTTATATATATATTTCGTCCTCGGTTGGTTCAGCAACATGAGCTGCCATTTTCTTCATCGTCTTTAGGGTTTTCTGGCAGTTGGCAAACCAACTTAAAGGTGCATTACTGCCACCGACTGGGCTGGAGTGTGGAACAGGAGCTATGGGGGGGGGCAACAACAAAAAACCTATATTCTTTTAGCTATTTCAGTTTCTTTTAAATACTTGATGATAAAGTGACATATCTGACTTGTTGAGCGCCGCCATTTTGTTTTTCTCTACTCATGGTATATGAGCTGATATCCCAGTAGTAGAGTAGCCAATCAGAGCGCACGATTGCTCATATCCAGTGAATGTGGAAAGAATAAAAATATATTTTCCTTCAATATATTTTTCATTATTTTTCAATTTTGTTGTCTTTTAAAATATAATTAAACTCCAGTTGAAGTTGTTGTTGGTGTGTTTGGTTTGTTTGTTTGTTTGTTTATTTATTTACCCAACCCTGCATCTTGTGATCCATATGCATCATAGAAATGTCATAATATTATCAGGCTAACATTGCTGGTTTGTAAAGTGAGGTTTGAGAGCGCTAATAAGAATAATATCATACACTGGCAGAAATCAGGAGGTGATGAAAACGTCCCGCCTCCAAACATAAAGGACGGAGTTGACAGAGTTGGGCACAAACTTCCCGCACCCGCGGTGGAGAGAGAGCCGAGCGGTGAAATGTGGATTCCTGGAAACGAGGCTCCCCAGACGCCGCTTCACAACTCGGACTCGAGACCATCGTCTGTAACTAAACGGTCTTCCGTTGAAGTGGATCGTGGAAAAGTAAAACCGGATATTTCAGCTGGAAAGAGACTCTCGTTCACGGCCTCTGATCTCTGCGTCACGCCTGGTAAGACTCTGCTCAAATCATCATGCGAGAACAGCCTGAGGAAACTTGCGAGGAGCAGCCTCAGCGTTTGTAGATCCTCAGAGAAAGGATCGGCTCTAAAACCAGGCTCGTCCGTCAAACGAGGGTTTATAGAGGTGGACAAAAGCCCGGAGCAAGTTCAGATCCAAGCAAAGAAGAGCAACGCGAAGTACAAGCGGTGCTTTCCCGTTCCAGAGAATGACTCCAGACTCCATACAGGTCTGACCAGGATTTTCTCTGCTGTGGGTTTGGGGAGCGGTGGAGGAATCTCGAAACGGCCCAGCCCTACAAAAGTGGCTAAGAATTTGTTGTGTGAGTTGGAGGAACCAGGCGAGAACATGCCCGACTCCGGTCTGACTTCCTCTCCCCAAGCGATGATGAGACAAAGCCTGAGCTTGGATCCTGATAGCTCGGTTCATGAAATGTCAGTCATCACGAACACGCCTCCTCCACGTGGAGAAAAAGAAGCTCTGGGGTCCTCATTCTTCGAGGGTGGAACTGAAATCCGTGCCATTATAGAAGCACCACGTGTATCGGCTTCACCAAAGCATCATGAGGAAAACCGCCACCTCCATGTTGCCTCGGGCAGTCTGCTCAAATCGCCTCTGTTCCTCAAGCCCAAGAATGTGGTGGCCTTCAGAAGTTACTGCAGCTCCATCAATCGTTCCAACCTGTCCTACGGCTCACGACTCAGCTTGGGCTCGATGGAAGGCATGGACGGCTCGACCTCGTTCCAGTCCGCGCCCGCTGCCATGACGCCTGTGCAGAAGAGACGCAGCCTCAACAGCTCACTCTACCAGGTACAGAATTCAGCGTCAACACATCTGCTAGCCAAGATTATTATTATTATTATTATTATTATTACCACCATCTAGATGGTGTTGGTGGGAAATAATGGAGCCTAAAAAAAAAAATCCTTTTCCATGTTTTGGGAAAACTCCTAATTACAGGTGTCTGATGTGACCGCAATTAAAGTCCTCTTTGGGTTACGGATTTTATTTCGCATTATTGCCCAGGTTAAAAAAAAAAAAAAACCTTCTATAACATAAATAGTTGTTTTTAATTGATGTTGCATACTGATTAGGGAAACTGCACATCAAGATTCATGCAGGAAAAGGCTTTGCTCTGGATGTAATTGAAATCGCAGGTTTATTAATCACACGCTTGTTCTAGTAGGTTATCGTTTCCATGGTAACAACTCGTTCACACGGATATGTATGGTGGAAGCTTCAGATAATTGAAAGCTAATACGAGACAAATGTATAATCGTTTATTGTTTGTATGGACCATTCTTGGAAAATGTGACGAGTAACGGTAAAGACATTTTTAAAAAAAAATTTGTAGACACCAGTTTTAATTACAATCCCTGTAAATATGTTTAATGGACCCAAAAAAAAAAAAAATCATGTTTCATGAATTCACAAAGCAAGAGATCATTATTATGAAATAATAATGTCCAATTGTTGTCTTTACTGTTACCCTGTAGAGTAACTGGGTAACGGTAAAGACGTGTCATGGCATTTTTGGGTCACTGAGTGCAGGAAAGAAAGAAACAGATAATTTATGCATTTATTATCCCATCCTAACTTGCTACTTGGCTAACTAAAGTTTTTCAACATGCAGCATCGTTATCTTTATCATTTGGGGGTAACGGCAAAGACAGTTAATTTCCCTGACGTCTCGAAATTTCATATTTACCTGATCAGTATCCTGGATTCCAACAGTCATGCACCAGTGATTTTTGATTTATCAGGCATTTTGATTTCTTGAAATGATGCATGTCTTTAGATTCCTCATTTGATTGATTTGTTTGTTCGTGTTTTACTTCCAAGACGCCTCAGCCGACGCTCATGTCTCATACCCCTTATCGAACACCCAAGAGTGTACGTCGAGGTCCAGAACCAGCGGAGAATGCTCCAGTTCTCGGGACCCCTGACTACCTCGCCCCAGAGCTTTTACTCGGGAAACGTCACGGTAAGAGGAAACCGGGGTAATACTTCACAGTTGACGCTAAACTGCAGTCCTCATACTGCGCTCACACCAGCACTGTTTTTTTTTTTTTTTTTTCCCACCGTACGTCACTCAGGATGGTCTGCTTTTGTCGTTTGTTTGTTTGTTTATTTACTTACAGTTTACTCCCAGTTGCCATGGTTTCACTTGGCTTGTTCGGTATCCACACAAGCTAGCTCGAGAACGGAGATAAAATCACCAATCTGACCACGATTCGGACGCCTTCCAGGAAATTTCTTGCACCCGTACTCGTCTCAGAATGAGTCTGAAACGCCGTTTTGATATTGTTCTGATTTCTGCTGCCTGTTTGATTTGAAATGCGCTTCAGCTTTTGGATAAACTTTTACTCGGACTTGTCGCCGCCTCTTCTTTTCGCTTCTCATTTGCATAAAGTTAAACCGTGCTCAATATATATATTTTTTTTTTGCGTCCTCTAGTAACAATCTCCATTTTGTTGCATTGAGTTGTTGCTGGTGAGAAGGCAGGGTTCATGATATTCTGTTACATAATATACAATCGCTGACCACTTTAATAAGAATACCTGTACGCCTCTGTGTTCATGAAGTTGCCTAATCAGTCAACCATATCGCGGTAGCACAATTTTATTTAAACCCGAGAGATGATTGTTGGTGAAAATCCCAGGAGGGCAGCCAATTTTGAAGTACCCACACTGCCACCAACATATTAAACATGTAAACATTACCCTAACTGAAGCTCTTGACCTGTATCTGCGTGATTTTTTTTTTTTAAATTTTTTTATTTTTGTATACAGTGGGGCAAAAAAGTATTTAGTCAGCCACCAATTGTGCAAGTTCTCCCACTTAAAAAGATGAGAGAGGCCTGTAATTTTCATCATAGGTACACTTCAACTATGAGAGACAGAATGGGGGGAAAGAATCCAGGAAATCACTGTCTGATTTTTAAAGAATTTATTTGCAAATTATGGTGGAAAATAAGTATTTGGTCAATAACAAAAGTTCATCTCAATACACCCTTTGTTGGCAATGACAGAGGTCAAACGTTTTCTGTCAGTCTTCACAAGGTTTTCACACACTGTTGCTGGTATTTTGGCCCATTCCTCCATGCAGATCTCCTCTAGAGCAGTGATGTTTTGGGGCTGTCGCTGGGCAACACGGACTTTCAACTCCCTCCAAAGATTTTCTATGGGGTTGAGATCTGGAGACTGGCTAGGCCACTCCAGGACCTTGAAATGCTTCTTACGAAGCCACTCCTTCGTTGCCCGGGCGGTGTGTTTGGGATCATTGTCATGCTGAAAGACCCAGCCACGTTTCATCTTCAATGCCCTTGCTGATGGAAGGAGGTTTTCACTCAAAATCTCACGATACATGGCCCCATTCATTCTTTCCTTTACACGGATCAGTCGTCCTGGTCCCTTTGCAGAAAAACAGCCCCAAAGCATGATGTTTCCACCCCCATGCTTCACAGTAGGTATGGTGTTCTTTGGATGCAACTCAGCATTCTTTCTCCTCCAAACACGACAAGTTGAGTTTTTACCAAAAAGTTCTATTTTGGTTTCATCTGACCATATGACATTCTCCCAATCCTCTTCTGGATCATCCAAATGCTCTCTAGCAAACTTCAGACGGGCCTGGACATGTACTAGCTTAAGCAGGGGGACACGTCTGGCACTGCAGGATTTGAGTCCCTGGCAGCGTAGTGTGTTACTGATGGTAGCCTTTGTTACTTTGGTCCCAGCTCTCTGCAGGTCATTCACTAGGTCCCCCCGTGTGGTTCTGGGATTTTTGCTCACCGTTCTTGTGATCATTTTGACCCTACGGGGTGAGATCTTGCGTGGAGCCCCAGATCAAGGGAGATTATCAGTGGTCTTGTATGTCTTCCATTTTCTAATAATTGCTCCCACAGTTGATTTCTTCACACCAAGCTGCTTACCTATTGCAGATTCAGTCTTCCCAGCCTGGTGCAGGTCTACAATTTTGTTTCTGGTGTCCTTTGACAGCTCTTTGGTCTTGGCCATAGTGGAGTTTGGAGTGTGACTGTTTGAGGTTGTGGACAGGTGTCTTTTATACTGATAACGAGTTCAAACAGGTGCCATTAATACAGGTAACGAGTGGAGGACAGAGGAGCCTCTTAAAGAAGTTGTTACAGGTCTGTGAGAGCCAGAAATCTTGCTTGTTTGTAGGTGACCAAATACTTATTTTACCGAGGAACTTACCAATTAATTCATTAAAAATCCTACAATGTGATTTCCTGGATTCTTTCCCCCTATTCTGTCTCTCATAGTTGAAGTGTACCTATGATGAAAATTACAGCCCTCTCTCATCTTTTTAACTGGGAGAACTTGCACAATTGGTGGCTGACTAAATACTTTTTTGCCCCACTGTGTGTATGCATGCATGTATGTGTGTGTGTATATATATATATATATATATATATATATATATATATATATATACACACACACACACACACACACACACACACACAAAATATATATATATATATATATATATATATATATATATATATATATATATATATATTGTGTGTGTGTGTGTATATATATATATATATATATATATATATATATATATATATATAGCATTGCTGCAACATGATTGGCTGATTTTAGTTAATTGCAGGAACATACAGGTGTTCTAATGAAAGTGGCCGGTGAGTGTGATTGCTTTGTTCTGTAGTTAAATGTATGATGCTCTGCACACTGAGCAGCTTCCTTATTGCCCCTTATGTTTTTAGTTGCAGGATCGGTTGCGTATGGTGAGTATGATGTGTAGTTTTGTGCTGATGCATGAGCAGGCCACTTTTCCATAAAGGAATACTTCATCCAAAAGCACACACAGGGATAATAATGACTGGAAGTTAGTGAGAGCCAATTAAAGTGGTTGTTTTTCAATACAAACCCAATTCCAAAAAAGTTGGGACGCTGTGTAAAACACAAAACCGAATGCGATAATTTTGCAAATTATGGAAACCCTGTATTTCATTGAAAATAGTACAAACATATCAAATGGTGAAACTGACAAATTTTATTGTTTTTTGAAAAATATATGCTAATTTTAAATTTGATGTCAACACATTTCAAAAAAGTTGGGACGGAGGCATGTTTACCATATGGTTTGCATCAGGCCTACTTTTAACAACACTGTAAATGTTTGGGAACTGAGGAGACCAATTCCTGTACTTTGGAAACAGAAATGTTGTCCCATTCTTGCCTGATATACAATTTCAACTGCTCAGCAGTTCGGGGTCTTCAGTTCTGCATCAAATGTTTTAAATGGGAGACAGGTCTGGACTGCAGCAGGCCAGTTTAGCACCCTGACTCTTTAATACGTGCAGAAAGCAGTTTGGCATTGTCTTTGTTGAAAGAAGGAAGGTCTTCCCTGAAAAAGATTTTGTCTAGATGGCAGCATGTTGCTCTGAAACATGTATATATCATTCAGCATTAATGACGCCTTCCCAGATGTACAAGCTACCCGTGTCATTTGCACTAATGCACCCTCATACCATCACAGATGCTGGATTTTGAAGTGTGCACTGATAACAAGCTGGATGGTCCCTCTCCTCTTTAGCCTGGAGGACGTGGTGTCCATGATTTCCAAAAAGAATTTCTACTTCTGATTCGTCAGACCTTGGGGCAATTTTCCACTTCACCTCAGGCCATCGTAAAAGAGCTCAGGCCCAGAGAAAGGGGTGGGGTTTCTGGATATTGTTTATATCTGGTTGTAACTTGCATTGATGGATGCAGTAATGAGGTGTTTTCACAGACGATGGTTTTCTGAAGTGTTCCTGAGCCCATACAGTGATTTCCACTACAGACACATGTCTGCTTTTAATGCAGTGTCTCCTGAGGGCCTGAAGATCACAGGCATCCAATGTCAGTTTTCAGCCTTGTCTCTTGCATACAGAGATTTCTCCAGATTCTCTGAATCTTTTAATGATGATATGGACCGTAGATGATGTGATCCGCAAACTCTTTCCAGTTTTACATTAAGAATGTTTCGTTACTCTTAAATTGTTGCACTGTTTGCCCACGCAGTCTTTCACAGAGCGGTGAACCCCTCGCCATCTTTACTTCTGAGAGACTCCGCCTCTCTGGGATGCTCTTTTTATAGCCAATCATCTTACTGACCTGTTGACAATTAACCAAATTAGTTTTGTTCCCTAACATTAGACAACTTTTTGTTGCCCCGTCCCAACTTTTCTGAACTGTGTTGCTGACATCAAATTCAAAATGAGCATATGTTAAAAAACAAACAAACAAAACAATAAAACTTCATTTTCAGCGTTTGATATGTTGCCTTTGTACTATTTTCAATGAAATATAGGGTTTCCCTGATTCACAAATCATTGCATTCTGTTTTTATTTGCATTTTACACAGCGTCCCAAATTTATTTATTTATTTGGATTGGGGTTGTACATTACTAGCCACAAAAACATTGGTTGAAGTATCTTTTATGACCTTTCCCAAGGGACATGGCTGACTAATTTCAGTAATGTGAATGGGTATCCTGCTTCCCTGATTGGCCGTGCTTGACGCTTACAGCTTCAGTGATGCTCTATGAACTTTGGGAATAATGGGAGATTTTTATTGGTTAACGATGTATTTAAGACATGATCCCAGTCAGTCCTGCCACTTTTTAATGAAGTGTTTTGTGATCAAAATATCACAAGCAAAGTTCCTTCCGTTTTAGCGAAATTCTGTGAGGAACTATTACTCATCACAGACTTTATCAAAGTTCGTCAAGTTCAGGGTACAAGGAAGAGGCGGTCCTTTGAATTGCAACATCGACGACCCAAGATGGAGGACGGAGTGTATAGTCAAGAGATTTGAATACACATCCGTACCAAGACTTCAATGACTCACATGATGGCAGAGAGAGCCAACAATGCACAGATCACCTGAACGACCCTCTAAGGCTGCTAACACCGTTCGCACCCGGCCTCCAGTGATAGATGCGAGCAGGGAATCAAACTCTTGTGGTTACCAGAGGACCAGCCTCCCACTGTAACCCTAGCTACTGAAACAGAGATTGGCGCCACCCAATGTGCCTTCATGGCTTGTGAAGGACTAGCTTGCTACTATCCATTTCAGACTTGGTTTCCTCCACAACAACCTACTGGATGACTGAGGTGGGGTTTACATTAGACTGTATCAGCGGATCATCAGATTAACGTTTTTAAAACGATTAGCATGCACACAGCAACGCCAATACACGATTCGCGTGCACACAGCAACGCCAATACACGGATACGCTCGGTTCCGCAGGCATCCTGCGCTCCAAATCACTCCGCCCTGAACAGCGAGTGCCCTCTGGAGGGTGCGCACTCCGGCCCTGCGCAGCTCACAGAGCGCGCGAGTGAAGTGCACGAGCAGTGATTCGGGACTGAGCCGCTGTGTGTGTGATCCCAGCGCATATCACTTACCACTTGCAAGTGGAAGGATGGCAAGCCTAAAGACAATCATAACTACACAATGGGCAGTATTTGCATCAGTATTTGCAGTATTTTCATACTTTTATACTCTTTAATGAAAGGTGATACAAGGCGGAAGTCCGCGCCGTTTTTCAGCAGTCGCGTCACATGACCAACGCTAGCGAATCAGGAAGGTGGATGTCACAGTGACGTTGTCCAATGACGACGCCAGCTAGAGTTCAGCACAGCGTATCCGCGTATCTCAATGTTTACACAGCACCGGAGCTGACATGATCTGGATTGAATACGTGGACCCTGGTGGATTCCCGTTTCCCGGCGTTTCCAGGCGTTTTAATGTAAACGGACAGTGCATCCGCGAAGAAAACGAGACAGATACGGTCTAATGTAAACTTGGCCTGAGAGGGTCAGTGACCCATGTGACCTCAACGACTCTACTTAGGGTTGCTTTTGGTTCACTTGAGGATAAATACCTGGAACTCCCCGTTAGTTGGACAGAACTGAAGAAGCCTTTCAGACGAGAGATGAAACATCTTCAAGGATTTCAAGCAAGTCCAGTTGCCTTCTTTAGCACCTACGAGAGATTTGATATACTTCCCGACTAAGCTATAAATTAGTACTTAAAAAGTGGCAGTGGTATACAGCTGAAACGTCATTTTTAGTTACCGTGTTGGCGAGCTTGCTACCAACCAAAGAGTTGACCTAGTGGTTAGCGTATCTGCCTCTCGACTGGGAGATCGTGAGTTCTACTTGTGGTTGGGTCATACCAAAGGCTATCATAAAAATGGTACCTACTGCTATCTGGCGAGGGACAGATGTGAGTAGGGAATCAAACTCTTGTGGTTACCAGAGGACCAGCCTCCCACTGTAACCCTAGCTATTGAAACGGAGATTGGCGCCACCCAACGTGCCTTGATGGCGTGTGAACGAATAGCTTTAGCTTACTACTATCCATTTCAGACTTGGTTTCCTCCACAATAGATGCATGGCTAACTTTACTCCCCTCAGATTTTTCCCTCATTTTCAGCACAGCTGAAAAACTATGCAGAGAATGTAGGACTTTTTATCGTCGCCGTTTTTTCAGTTTTGGCTTGTTCATGTATTACGCAAAAGAAGGTGTGATCTACAAATTTCTTGAGGTGGAGGTGGAATAATTAACCAAAGAAGGTGTGGACAGACTGGGAATTGGGACAACATCTGCTCTAATGGGCTCTAATGTTTCTTCTGGTTTAAGTGGTGGTGCTGTGAGTATTGTTGGAGAACCATTGGGCCAAAGAACTTGATTCATTTCCAAAACAAAGGAAATCAATTAGTCATGTTTAGGGTACGAATTGGCTAAGAGGACTCATCTTTGATGGATTACTAGCACACTCAGTCGTGTTCTCATTAGATAGTTTGGTTTTTCAATGTTAATAAGGATATGCAATAGAATGAACCAAAACCTGCGGGCAAAACATAAAAAGGTGACCTTTTCTAAAACGGGGACGACCTAAATCTGCTCCTTTTCTGAATTATCCTTCAGGCTTAAGACCATCACTGATGAAGATGCCAGAAAACCCTCTGCAAATGATTTGAAACTACATACCTAATGTAAAATTGTCTCAGATTTAATTTTACGTGAATAATACCCTTTATACCCTCACTCCAAAAATCAGTTTAACCTCCCCCTGCCCTCACAGCTGTGCAGTAGACTCATGGTCACGATCTAACACAATAGAGGACGTCGAGAGAAAAGTGATGTGTTTAATAAGACTGCGATCTTGTTTTCTCCTTCCACAGACTTCATGGTGGACTGGTGGGCGCTGGGAGTGTGCCTGTTCGAGTTCCTCACTGGAGTACCTCCGTTCAACGACGAAACTCCTCAACTCGTCTTCCAGAATATTCTCAACCGAGGTCATTGGCTCTCTTATAACCTTACAAAATAAAAATTATAAATTTGGGATGGATAGATATTCAGACGAGGAACTTCATGATGATTATAGTGTGTTTATTATACAAATACAAGATGCATCAAATCAATAGAAATACATTTGGGACAGAGTATCCTGAATGTATCTTGCAACGCAATACAGGAGCACATAAAAATATACGACTGTGTAATCCCATGATTTCTGTGCATATTTAATGGGTATAAATGGCTTGATGTACTAAAATACAGTGGTGGAGAAATTGGCGCTGTTCTGTTCTGGGTTTCTGTATGATGTCATAGATAAGAAAGTGGAATGTCAGTGCCTGTGTGATGTAATGGTGGTGATGTGACCTTGTGCAACCTCAGATTCTTTGTGATGTCATGGTGGAAATTTGTGAGGTCATAGATGAGATGGTAGAACCTGTTTGTGACGTCATGGATGAGATGGTAGAGCCAGTTCGGGACCTCGTGGACGAGATGGTAGAGCCAGTTCGGGACCTCGTGGACAGCATGGTAGAGCCAGTTCGGCACCTCGTGGACGACATGGTAGAGCCAGTTCGGGACCTCGTGGACGACATGGTAGAGCCAGTTCGGGACCTCGTGGACGACATGGTCGAGCCAGTTCGGGACCTTGTGGACGACATGGTCGAGCCAGTTCGGGACCTCGTGGACGACATGGTCGAGCCAGTTCGGGACCTCGTGGACGACATGGTCGAGCCAGTTCGGGACCTCGTGGACGACATGGTAGAGCCAGTTTGGGACGTCGTGGACGAGATGGTGGAGCCAGCTGTGATATTATAGATGAGATAGTAGAACCAGTTTGTGACCTAGATGGGATGGTAGAACCAGTTGTGGTATAATAGGGGAGATGGTAGAACCAGTTGTGGTATAATAGAGATGGTAAAACCAGTTGTGGTATAATAGGGGAGATGGTAGAACCAGTTGTGGTATAATAGGGGAGATGGTAGAACCAGTTGTGGTATAATAGAGGAGATGGTAGAACCAGTTGTGACCCAGAAAAAGTTGGAACAGTATGTGGAAATTTCATTTGTTTTCAATTTTAATGATTTGAAAATAATCTTTGATCTATATTGCACTCAAGATTCAAGATTCTTTTTATTCGTCCCGAGGGAAATTTGTCTTGGACATACACATAGCTGCCGCATAACACACAACACACATGACGCCACAAAAAAAAAAAAACAATACAGACATAAAGTGCCATCGTAAAGATGCATGAAGTGCGTATTTAAAGTGCATACCTAGTGCGGCCCCATACATACATACATACATACATACATACATAGCATTACAAGACTGGTAGTTTGTTAACGACATGAATTCAATAAGTTCACAGACATTGGAATAAAAGAGAACTTATACCTGTTCAAAAACCTTTTTTTGTTTTTAACTGGGACTCTGTATCGCCTGCCAGAGGGTAGCAGCTCATACTCTGGGTTCAAAACATGCGATGGGTCCTCAATTATTTTCCTGGCCTGCCTGAGTACAGATTCTTCATATGTTGCTTGGAGGGTGGGGTGATCCCTCACCCCCACTACTTTCAGTGCAGAGCGGGTCAGTCTGTTGATTTGGGACTTTACTCTTACTGTTAGATTTCCAAACCAAACAACGATTGCATAGCGTAGTACACTCTCAACAACAGCACGATAAAAAATTAACATTATCCTCTGTTGAACACCAAACACCCTGAGTCTACGTAAAAAGTGTAATCTCTGCTGGATCCTAGTACACACATCATTAACACATGGATTAAAGTTTTCCGTCGTGTGACGGATTTCTGTCAACTGAACTCTCCCAAGGCCAAATGTGAGGTCGGTGCTGATCCGAGGAGAATTAAAATGACGGGTGGTTGGGTAGAGATCGGGTTATAACACTGATGTGTTGCAACACCATCAACTATCAGCAGGGTTTATTTCACTTTTTTGTTTTTGAGCCATGCTTTGTGTCGTTCATTTCCTATGTTTGATCATGTTTAAACGTTCGCTGTCTACGGTGCGGCATTAAAAAAAAACATGCTCTGTCAAAATTGTCAAAATACATTCCCATGTGCTTGGCGTGCTTGTGTCTGACCATTTCTGTTTTGTATTAAATTAAATCTCGCCAAAATGACTCAGTTCAAACCTGGACATATAGAAATAGAGCATGTTAAAGAAAAAATAAACCGCGGAAAGCCCGCTCCTCTGCTTCAGCCAGACTTGAAGACCCGACGGTGCAATGCTTGCAGACTGTCAGAAGTAATTAGACCTAAATTTATAGCTAACAAATCAGACGCCCCAACAATTATTATTTTCGTTAGGCCAATGTGTAAGGTATGTGTAGCTTTCCCTAGGTGTGGGTGGAGCACAGAGGACGGCAGGACAGAGATCAGGTTCAACAAATCGTTTTATTGTTTCCACTTTTCAGGGAACACAATCTGCTTAACACAGACACACGCGCACACACACACATCAGGTGTCTGGTTCGGGAGAGATCTCCTCTGCTCTCGCTCTCCCTCCCTAAATAGGGCGCGGTCCCTGGGAAGACACACAAACACGTTAATTGCTCTCAGGTGAAGTGAATCTGCCACTTACCTTCCCTGACTCCGCCCTCCTGTCACAGACCGGTGCTTGACCACGCCCCCGCTGCCACAGTATGTTAGAACCGTGCCTTATAGCCTACGTTATATCACAAGTTAAAGGACGTTTGAGGAGTTGGAGGCTGCGAGCGCAATGATGTTCCGACATGCGCTAAACTTTATTCCCTGAAAATCATACACCAGCGTTCAATGCCCCAAACAGTCAAAATGTCTAGAAGACTACGGTTTAATAATAATCATAGCCTACTAAGTTAAATTACGTCAAAACATCTGTTTCTGGCCTATGAAATGATGGAGGAAAATGAGAACGAACGCAAAGTAGATAGCAGCCAACTTCACGCGATCTTTTAGGGAACTTAACACTCGTGTTGGCCACTATTTCTCTTAATAAAATCTTGAATTGTTTTTGAAGTCGTATTCAACACAAAGTAAGGTCAAACCCCAATTTTAATTTAAGCAAAGATCCAAACTTTTTTCTATATTGACGTCGAGCACAGAGGAGCATGTCATTCTGCTTTCGGTTTCGGCAGCATGGATGCGCTTTACATGAAAGAAGGCACTGATGTGTCTGCCATCGATAAAGGTGTAAAAAACAAGTGGAGGTGGGCTTGGCTGTACGAAATAGGTGAAAACGGAAAGCCATTTAGTTCATGGTGCAAAAAACTAAACATTCCAGGCGCTTGCATTTGTGTGGTTCGCCACAAAAAATAATACACGGAAGCAATGGAAAGAGAGTGCAATAAATTGAATATATTAATCCATTAATTAATTGATAATAAAGTTATCAGTTCTAAGTTAACCCATTGACGCCGGATGCTGCGTCGCGCAACATTGCCCCAGCGCCGGTTGTTGCATAATGCAACATTGCCCCAAATGCTGGTTGCTGCATAACGCAGCATGGTTGATTTGTCATTATTTTCAAGACACATGCTAGATTTATTTTTTTAATAAAAATGTGTTAGTGTTGATGCTGAATGAGCATGATCCAATAAAAGCAGAGAATTTTATCTTTTAAATGCAACTTATTTCATGTCTTTATGTGCTTCAGAGGCTGAGATATTGAATTTTTCATAGGCGTTTTCAATTAAATTTATTTCAGAAAACCCTCAGGCAGATGGGGACCTTCTCTAAAAACTGGCTTAGGCATTTGCAGATGTTTTTTTTTGCAGGCGTTTCAGGCGTCAATGGGTTAACCATTCTCAGAATTTCATCGAAATCCACCCATAACCCCCCCCCCCGTAGAATTTCATCGAAATCCACCCATACCCCCCCCCCCCCCCCCCCCCCCCGTAAATTTTCAGTCAAATCATTTTTTTTTGCTTTAATCCATGATTAACATGAACATTCCAGGACAGATTGTTATCAAAGTAAACACCCAAATATTTATAAGAGTCAACCTGAGCAATATTGGTATCAAAAATGAGTAATGGAGTGTGGTCTCCTACCTGACTGGGGTCAAAGACCATTTCTTCTGTTTTTTTTCGCATTTACAGTGAGGTGGTGCTCCTCACACCACTGCACGAACCTATGTACCTCTTGCTTATAGACAGAGGTGTTTAGATCCCCATCTAATGTCCCTTTTCCGCTACCCTTTCTCAGCTCACTTCAGCCCGACACGGCTCGCGTTTCGACTACCTTAGAGCAGCACGACTCAGCTCGCTTCAGCCCTGCGTAGCACCCAAAACTCGCACCGTTTTGGAGTAGGGCTGAAGCGAGCCAAACCGAGCTGAGTGAGGCTAGGGGCGTGAGGAGACACTCCCCTGTGCACTGATTGGTGAGGAGGAGTGTCCTCACACGCCCACACACGCCCCGCGAGCACGCTGGGATCTGTAAACACCGTAAACCCGGAAGAAGGAGAATTACGAGAATTTCTGAAGCCTTATGCGCCTCGCCTCATCTATACGCTCTTGCCAGTATCTGTTGGCGTTGTCGGTGACAACAAGCCACAGCACCAAGACCAGCAACACTAACGACTCCATGTTTATTGTTTACTATCCGGGTCGTGAGACTACCGCTTAAAAGATCACTGATGTCACTGTTTGCGCCACCTAACGACATCACGTGACGTCCACCCACTTTCGCTAACTCCACCCAATGTGTCCACCCACTTCCAGCCAGCGCGGTTCAGCGCGGTTGTAGTCGAAATGCAACTCCAACAGCCCCACTCGGCTCGACTCAGCCCAACTCAGCACCGCACGGCTCAGCCCAACTCAGCCGCGTTGGTAGTGGAAAAGCCGCATAACAGACACAAGATGGCGGTGTCATCAGAAAATGTAACAAACGAAACAGTAGGGTGTCTGCTAATGCAATCATTTGTGTATGCTATGAACAAGGGGGGAGAACTCACGCAACCTTGAGGAACTCCCGTACTTACTGTTTTTAACCGAGATATTGTTTGGTTCACTCTGACCTGTTGTGTCCTATTTGTTAAAAAGGAGTGGTACCACCTGATGATATATGGATTAACAGACATGTGTCGAAGTTTACTAAGAAGGATGTGTGGCTGCACGGTGTTAAATGCAGAGCTGAAATCAACAAACAGTAGTCTGGCATAAGCCTTAGGATTTTCAAGATGTTGCAGGATTGAATGTGTTATGGTCAGAATTGCATCATCAGTGCCACGGTTGTCTCTATTGACCCTTCCCACTCACGTGACCTTCGTAAACGCGACCGCCATTTTGGACATGAAGAAATAACGGTTTATGGCACAGACCCTTTCGGTTCTCGCTCATCTAGCTGCTACAATGACTGCTTAGACTGCAACAATAATACCTAACACACATTTAAGTATCCGTCGTAAAGACGTGAAACTCGTCGAGTGACGAGTGTGTTCACTGATAAGCTAACACAATCTAAAAGTAGACATACCATCACACTGCCCTGGCGCTGTGTACAGTTTACCTTCTATGGTTTGTGCACTCACTATTTGCCATTACTTTCTCCAACCCAGTGTTCGAACTATGCCGATATTTTCAGGGGGGTCCCTTTTTTTCCCTTGGGGGGGTGCTTGCGCTTGTCTCAGAGCACGAATCTCCAAACACATGAGAAGCCTATCTTACGCACATATCACGCGGACTCCACACACGCATCGCGTCTGAAGTCATAACTCATCAGGGGAAATCGTGTCCGCATTGGCATGTTCAAAAAACAACCTCGCGTCAACAATGATACCACACGCAAGAACAAAAAAACAGTCAGGCTACTCAACACATCTGATCCACAGCAGCACCAAAGCATCACTGGAAATCATGTCAACAACCAATCTTCCATTTCAACACGCGTCAACAAACAAATGGCACCACAAACATGAACGAATCGGTCAGGCTACCGATTCCAAACCCACAGCAGACGAATAATTAAATGCATCTTACCTTAAAGCATAATCGACCACAAAGGAAGTCTGTTGGCACACTTCCTTTCTACTAGTTTGTCCCCCCAACCTGGCAGCAGCAGTCGTTGTCATATCGGTTTATTTTATCTTTGATGTAAACACAACACTTCGGATATACAAATGCTTCCCGTTACACACGATTGCTATGTCAATAAACATCATTTTGCCAATATTTTAGAGACCATCCATCTTCTCCGTCGGTCAGCACCTGTCGGGATCCGATAAAATGATAAATCTTGCCTTGTGTGTTGATGGTTACTACATCCAGGTGCACAACAATATAATGGCATGATGGCAGTCTTGCTGAAAGTAAAAACTTTCTTTGATGGCTATATTCCTTTCGATGCTTCGCCGTCGTTCCTCGTTGTTGGCTGTGGTAGACTACTGGTAGTTCATGTCCAAAATGGCAGCCGCATTTGTCGTGACGTCACGTGGGATGGGTCTATAGGCAAACTGATATGGATCTAATGCTGTTTTTCCACTACCAATGCGGCTGAGTCGGGCTGAGCGGGGCTGTTGGAGTTGCATTTCGACTCCAACCGCGCTGAACTGTGCTGGCTGGAAGTGGGTGGACACATTGGGTGGAGTTAGCGAAAGTGGGTGGACGTCACGTGATGTCGTTAGGCGGCGCAAACGGTGACCTCAGTGACCTTTTAAGCGGTAGTCTCACGACCCGGATAGTAAACAATAAACATGGAGGACATGGAGTCGTTAGTGTTGCTGGTCTTGGTGCTGTGGCTTGTTGTCACCGACAACGCCAACAGATACTGGCAAGAGCGTATAGATGAGGCGAGGCGCATAAGGCTTCAGAAATTCTCGTAATTCGTAATTATTATTCTTCTGGGTTTACGGTGTTTACAGATCCCAGCGTGCTCGCGGGGCGTGTGTGGGCATGTGAGGACACTCCTCACCAATCAGTGCACAGGGGAGTGTCTCCTCACACCCCTAGCCCCACTCGGCTCGGTTTGGCTCGCTTCAGCCCCACTCCAAAACCGTGCGAGTTTTGGGTGCTGAGTAGGGCTGAAGTGAGCCCAGTCGCGCCGCTCTGAGGTAGTCGAAACGCGAGCCGTGTTGGGCTGAAGTGAGCTGAAAAAGGGTAGTGGAAAAGGGCCATAATTGACCTTGTAGGTTTGATTTCAGCTTCTCCACCATCAACTTCTCTAGACACTTAACTACAATAGAAGTCAAGGCTGCTGGTCTGTAGTCGTTGTTCTCTTGAGGGACCAAAACAATACAGCAGCACGTTATTCGATCTTTTACCTCATGGATTTTTTTTTTTTCAAAATAAAGACATTTCAGTTTTGATTCTTGCAACACATTTCAAAAAAAGTTGGGACAGTAAAGCATTTACCAGTTTATAATGTCTCCATTCTTTCTCACAACACTTAAAAGATGTTTAGGGACTGAAGACACCAAGTGACGAAGTGTTTCAGGTCTTATTTTGGTCCATTCTTCATCCAAACAGGTCTTAAGGTGTGCAAAAGTACGGGGTTGTCATGGTTCTAGTTTTCTTTTCAAAATTCTCCACACATTCTCTATTGGGGACAGAGGGGACACACCCTCTTCTTCCACAGCCCTGCCTTTGTAATGTGTGCAGAATGTGGTTTTGCATTGTCTTGTTGAAATCTCCCTGGAAAAGATATCGTCTTGAAGGCAGCATATGTTGCTCCAAAATCTCCGTGTATTTTTCTGCATTAATGCCCCATCACAGAAGTGTAAATAACATTTGTCAAGGGCACTGACACAACCCCATAACATGACACATCCTGACTTTTGGACTTGTTCCTAGTAACACTCTGGATGGTCCTTTTTGTCTTTGGTATGGAGCACACAGCATCTAGGGCTGCACGATATCAGAAAAATGTGCGATATTCGATAACATGACTAAATATCTCGATATCGATATGTATCACGATAATTAAATATATGTTTTTCTTACCTCTACTCGCCGTTCTGCCCTGTATCTAGCATTTAAAAAAAACACCCAATGCATCGCTTCCATTCCAACATTATTTTTTATTGGAAAAACATGGCTACACCTGCAATGGTGTCCATCAATCATCTTTAAATCTCTTAATTTTTGTGAGCGCAGCAGAAAATGTCTTAAGTTGAAGTAAACAAAAAACTGAAAACTACATTACGTTAACATAAAGCATTCAAAATGGCAATTTCAGCGGCTCCCGGGAGATGAAGGTGAGCGACACAGATTCACCATAAACTCAAACACAATCTGTTAATAACACATGCGGGTGAGAGAGCAGTGGTGTGTGTGTGTGTGTGTGTGTGTGTGTGTGTGTGTGTGTGTGAGAGAGAGAGAGAGAGAGCGGTAGCGTGTGTGTGTGTGTGTGTGTGTGTGTGTGTGTGTGTGTGAGAGAGTGAGAGTGGTAGTGTGTGTGTGTGTGTGTGTGTGTGTGTGTGTGAGAGAGAGAGTGAGCGGTAGTGTGTGTGTGAGAGAGAGCGCGGTTTTATGTTTTTATGCTTCTGTACAGCAGTGTTTGTCCCAGTGAGCCGCCCCACCACTGTTTTACAGGTACATGTCTTGCAAAGTACCTGAGTTTGCAGTACATCACCCCTCCTGAATCCAAAGCACTTCCAAATAGCAGACGTGCATTTTTTTTTTTTTTTTGGAAACCAGTTCCTCCTCACACAAGTTTGTCTCACCACACTTGCTTCCGCCATCACCACGAGGCTTTTACTTGTTTTGCAATAGGGGGCGGAGTTATCCCGCGGCGCTTGTTGACATTCAAATGTGATTGGACGGCACAGAAAAATGTGCCTTTTATCGAAATTTAAGTAATTTTTGCGGTATGTGTATCGCAAACTATGATATTGCGATATCGATACTTTTTCGATATATTGTGCAGCCCTAACAGCATCCATTTCTTCCAAAAAAAAAACCAAACCTGGAATACTGATTCTCATCAGACCACAATACACGTTTCCACTGAGCGATGGTCCATCCCAGATACCTCCGAGCCCAGAGAAGTCGACGGCGCTTCCAGACACGGTTAACATAATGCCTTGGTCTCACATAGCCGCAATCGCTTCATAGTAGATGCCAATAGACGATTTTGGGCCTTCTGAGGCCAACCGGCACACCTTCCGGGTCCTTCCGTCAAAATACATGAGAGCCAGGGAGTTACCTTGACAACTGGGAGGGTGTGGCTTCCATCCCCGGAAAGTTTGATCATGTTAAATTGTCGTGGGTCAAGCGCCAGATAAACTTCTCCATCGCAACCGTGAAGGCATCCTTGAGTATGCTTGAGGTGTACAGTTAGGCCCATAAATATTTGGACAGACAACATTTTTCTAATTTTGGTTCTGTACATTACCACAATGAATTGTGAACAAAACAGTTGAAGTTCAGACTTTCAGCTTTAATTCAGTGGGTTGAACAAAATGATTGCATAAAAATGTGAGGAACTAAAGCATTTTTTTAAACACAATCCCTTCACTTCAGGGGCTCAAAAGTAATTGGACAAATTAAATAATTATAAATAAAATGTTCATTTCTAATACTTGGTTGAAAACCCTTTGTTGGCAATGACTGCCTGAAGTCTTGAACTCATGGACGACATCAGACGCTGTTTCCTCCTTTTTAATGCTCTGCCAGGCCTTTACTGCAGCGGTTTTCAGTTGCTGTTTGTTTGTGGGCCTTTCTGTCTGAAGTTTAGTCTTTAACAAGTGAAATGCATGCTCAATTGGGTTGAGATCAGGTGACTGACTTGGCCATTCAAGAATATTCCACTTCTTTGCTTTAATAAACTCCTGGGTTGCTTTGGCTTTATGTTTTGGGTCATTGTCCATCTGTATTATGAAACGCCGACCAATCAGTTTGGCTGGATTTGAGCCCACAGTATGTCTCTGAATACCTCAGAATTCATCCGGCTGCTTCTGTCCTGTGTCACATCATCAGTAAACACTAGTGACCCAGTGCCACTGGCAGCCATGCATGCCCAAGCCATCACACTGCCTCCGCCGTGTTTTACAGATGATGTGGTATGCTTTGGATCATGAGCTGTACCACGCCTTCGCCATACTTTTTTCTTTCCATCATTCTGGTAGAGGTTGATCTTGGTTTCATCTGTCCAAAGAATGTTCTTCCAGAACTGTGCTGGCTTTTTTAGATGTTTTTTAGCAAAGTCCAATCTAGCCTTTTTATTCTTGAGGCTTATGAGTGGCTTGCACCATGCAGTGAACCCTCTGTATTTACTTTCATGCAGTCTTCTCTTTATGGTGGATTTGGATATTGATATGCCTACCTCCTGGAGAGTGTTGTTCACTTGGTTGGCTGTTGTGAAGGGGTTTCTCTTCACCATGGAAATTATTCTGCGATCATCCACCACTGTTGTTTTCTGTGGACGTCCAGGTCTTTTTGCATTGATGAGTTCACCGGTGCTTTCTTTCTTTCTCAGGATGTACCAAACTAGATTTTGCCACTCCTAATATTGTAGCAATTTCTCGGATGGGTTTTTTCTGTTTTCGCAGCTTAAGGATGGCTTGTTTCACCTGCATGGAGAGCTCCTTTGACCGCATGTTTTCTTCACAGCAAAATCTTCCAAATGCAAGCACCACACCTCAGATCAACTCCAGGCCTTTTATCTGCTTAATTGAGAATGACATAACGAAGGAATTGCCCGTACCAGCCCATGAAATAGCCTTTGAGTCAATTGTCCAATTACTTTTGGTCCCTTTAAAAACAGGGTGGCACATGTTAAGGAGCTGAAACTCCTAAACCCTTCATCCAATTTTAATGTGGATACCCTCAAATGAAAGCTGAAAGTCTGGACTTTATGTCCATGTCCATTATATAACTATAACTTGAATATGTTTCAGTAAACAGGTAAAAAAACAAAATTTGTGTCAGTGTCCAAATATATATGGACCTAACTGTATGTGGACTACCAGGGGTTACTGTAGCATTGCGTCACAACCTTCGAGCACAAAATGTTAATAGAACAACATTCTGCACAAAGTGAAAAGTTTGCCTAAGAGGTGTGGCTTTTTTTTTTTTTTGTCAGACTGCAGCTGTGAACACTGTACACACTGCCATCGTTGCCGTAAGGCCATATGTCGCTATCCGTCGCTGCTGCCATTGGTTTTACCAGCGTCGTCTTCTGTTGTGGTGACCGTGGCTTCATTTGCATGTTTACTCTGCCCAAATTTATGCGACAGATTGCCTCCAAAATCTGCTGAAAAGGCCACCGTATCCCCAGCCACAGTTCTCACGGCTCAACCAGCTATGTCAGACCTTAGCGTAAGACTTCCTTTTTGTACAGTAAAGTTTTAACTGGCGTTTGTGGATGTAACTCCATATTGTAGCTTGATAAAGTTTGCCAAAGTAATCCCGAGCCCATGTGGTTCTATCAGCTATAGACGGATGATGGTTCTTGATGCATTGCCGTCTGAGGGATCGGAGATCACGGGGGTTCAGATTAGGCTTGAGCCCTTGCCCTTTACGCACTGTAATTCCTCCAGATTCTTTGAATTTAATAGGGGTGTTCACACGGCAACTTTTACTCCGGTGTCGCCCCTGAAAGCTGCTTAAACCGGTGCAAATCTAACCCTGCTCGGGAGGTGGTTAAAGAAATTTACTCCGGAGTAAATGCTAGTTTGCGGGGCAGCACCGATATAAAATGGGACGTCTGAACGCTACAGGGGTAGACTCGCTACGGGTGAGGAGAGTTGATTACATACGGGCATTGCATAATTTGCATCCTGGTATTTTGCGCTTCCAAAATGGCGAATATCAACAACAACAACAGAACAAGCGTGTTTTCCAGTGTTGCCAGATTGGGCGGTTTTAAGTGCATTTTGGCGGATTTTAACATATTTTGGGCTGGAAAACGTCAGCAGTATCTGGCAACACTGGTGTCTTCATCCACATTGTTTTCCCGGCGCTTGGTGATGCCATGACAACCGGGAAAAGGAAGTACATTTTCACGCGTGCGCATATTTCATTTCCGCATTATTACTATCGGAAATGATAGTAATAATGATAGGAAATGATAGTAATAAAAGGAAATAATATCAAAACTTTTATTACTATCAAAGGAAATGATAGTAATAAAGTTTTTGCGACTATTGCACGGTCGTAAAAACTGCCGTGTGACCGCAAGTGGGGCTGCACCGGTGCTAACACGCTTCTCTCTAGTAAGCAGGGTTGTGACGTGTGAACGCTCCACAAAATTTACACCGGTGTAAGATATATCGCAACAAAATACATCGATGCAAATATCCAAATCCCTTCCTATATTTCTTTGAGGAACATTTTGTTTTTAAACATTTCAGTAATTTTCTCAGACATTTGATGACAAACTGGAGATCATCAGCCCATCTTTGCTCCTCAAAGACGAGGCCTTTCCTGGATACTGATGACGTACCAAATCAATAGTCACCTGCTGACATCACATGTTTCAAATCGCATCATCTTTTAATCGTTTTACCTCATTACTCGTCCTAAATTCAGGGATGTGATTTTTCCGCGAATTCGAGGAATTCCGCTTTTTTTCACCTCAAAATTTGAAAAAAAAAATTTTTTTCCGATTTTTTTTTTTTTTGCTCAAAAATCCGCATTCATATCCTATTCGTTCCGACTTTCAGTAATTCCGTCATTGAGATGAAACGAGGTATGTGATTGGCCCATCACTCTGTAACAACCAATGAACGCGCTTGTTAGATAGCTGTACGTAAGCTCGCTTCAAACAAAGAGTTGAAAGATGGCAGCCTCCGTGATCGAGCGTAAAGATGCCCTGATCATCAGTTTGGTGTGTGTGTGTTTTTAAAGTAAATAAACATGGGGAAGAAGAAAAAAAACAACCCAGTTCATTTCTTTCCCCATAATAAACCTGCGAGTGGTGATGGTGTCACTGCACGTGCAACAGTTGGGTATGTTTTCACGGGGTGATGAAGGTTGCCGTGGCAACGGGGCCTCGCTTCATCTGTCGCTTCCTGGATGCGCATGCGCACGCTATGAAAGCTGTGGTGAAAACGTTAGCATCAGAGGCTAAACCTTCTGAGGAGAAAAGAAGGGGCGGTTTTTATTTCAGTTTGTTTTAGTTACGTCCGAAGAAACAGCAGTTTAAGGCCCAATCCCAATTCTAATTTCTACCCCTACCCCTCCGCCTTCCCCTCCGCCTTCCCCTTGGCCCTTCCCCTTGAAACTGAGCTACAAGGGATAGGGCTTGAAATTCAACCCCTACGTATTGGGATAGCTCTTCAACGATCGCATACGTCATCGCGTACCTCCGTCAGCGTTTACGTTAGCAAAACGCGACCAAATGCGTCATTGGCTGCGACCAGCCGCTACAGTCAGAGGCAGAACCAGAAATCTCTGCTGGCAGGGTGTGATTTGTTAACTAACACCACTGAATGGGATATCTTTGGCGCTTCGTGCACCACATCCGACAGAATGAGGTGTCAGAACACTCATGTAAACAATAAAAGCGAGAATAACAGAACAAAACGTACGCAGTAAAGCAACCGAAAACAATACTCACTCCCAAAGCTTTTTAGCAGCAGCTTGGATTTCAGAAATCGCTGCTCATTCTCAGCTCGAAAGCGAATCAAGCGGCGTGTTTCCTCTGGATAACAACTTAAAACACGTAAATAATGGAGAAAATACATTTATGACAATCTTTCGCCGCGGGAACCGCCATCTTTCTGAAATCCGCATGAAATCTCGCTGAAATCCGCATGGCATTGTGGGAAATCACTCAAACCCCTTCGTTCGGAGTCAGCTCCAGGAAAATCTCCGTTTGGAGGGGTACAGAAGCCCTCCCCCTTCCCCTACCCCTCCGCGTTAACTGGGATTGGGATACCCCTACCCCTTCACGTGAACGCGCAAAATGGAGGGGAAGGGCCAAGGGGTTGGTCCAAGGGGTGAAATGGGATTCGGCCTAAATCACGGCTCTAGTTTACAAATCAAAATGGCTACTCAGTGAAAACAAAACAAAAGCTAGAGAGAGGGGGAGTGGTGGGAGTTTAACCCGGGAAAGCCCAAATGAGGATAGGTTCCCTTTTGAGTCTGGTTCCTCTCGAGGTTTCTTCCTCATGTCGTCTGAGGGAGTTTTTCCTTGCCACTGTCGCCACAGGCTTGCTCATTGGGGATAGATTAGGGATAAAATTAGCTCATGTTTTAAGTCGTTCAAATTCTGTAAAGCTGCTTTACGACAATGTTTATTGTTAAAAGCGCTATACAAATAAACTTGATTTGATTTGAAAGTGAGTCTGTGAGGCGGCAGTGATGCTTGACCCCTCCCGCCTCCTCTCACTTTACCTCAGAGTCTCTGCCAACTTCATCACAGATTATTTCACCTTTTTCACTCGAAGTTAGTTTTAATTTTCGCTCAAAACTTTTCCCACAGCGTGGATGTAAGGTAATTATACACAATTTTGATTTGTTTATTCAATATTAAAATCTCATCTCATCTCTAGCCGCTTTATCCTGTTCTACAGGGTCGCAGGCAAGCTGGAGCCTATCCCAGCTGACTACGGGCGAAAGGCGGGGTACACCCTGGACAAGTCGCCAGGTCATCACAGGGCTGACACATAGACACAGACAACCATTCACACTCACATTCACACCTACGCTCAATTTAGAGTCACCAGTTAACCTAACCTGCATGTCTTTGGACTGTGGGGGAAACCGGAGCACCCGGAGGAAACCCACGGGGAGAACATGCAAACTCCACACAGAAAGGCCCTCGCCGGCCACGGGGCTCGAACCCAGACCTTCTTGCTGTGAGGCAACAGCACTAACCACTACACCACCGTGCCGCCCAATATTAAAATGTTAGTGCAAATAATACATACTTGCCAACTTTTCAAAATTCTCATGAGGGAGAAAAGTGCATGAAAGACATTTTCAATTGGCCGAGGGTCTGATGCGCAGTTGAAATGATAAAAACAGTGGATCCCAATTAATTGCAAACACATTTTTTTGTGAATGTTGTTTCGTGAAAAAGTGATTTTTATTCTTGCATATGAAAATCCTCAAGTGAGTGAATAGAGATCTTGCAGTCACGTGACCGGAAAGTACACAGCCACCATCTTGTCGGTAAAAAACACAGCTGAATACTGCTGCACTCGTGTACAGAATGGATCAATTTCAACCGACGGACTACACGGCTCATTTTTCTAATGAACAGATAACTAGATATATGTCTAAAATAAACGATCTACAGATTAGTGACCCTTATGGCTTACCGGACGGAGTTTTCACGACCGTGTCAGTGGATGTTGAACTGCCAGCGGAATACCCGGACGTGTATAATTACCTCATTAACTTTCCCTCGCTGTTCAGTGGTGAAGCACTGCATGCTTATAAATCTCTGCACAGTTATCTTTACAGAAATTCAGGATTTGTCAGCGACTCCAGTGTTTCCCGCAGAAAATTGCTTAGTCAAGGTGGTGAGTCTTCGGTGGGCATCACGCGCGGCACGGATAGTGGTCCGGGGGGGGGGGGGGCGTAACGCGTCACACGTTGCACAGATAGTCCGGGGGGGGGGGTAGTACTACAATAATAACAAAGCTGTGTAGAACTGTAAAATAGGTATTTATTGAAATACTGAAAGAAGCCCGATATTTATTTTTTGTTGTTTCCCTGCCATTTACTGCACGCAAGAAAGGAAGCAACAAGTTAGCGTCAATCATGCAATCATTGTGACAGATCGTTTTTTTTTTAACTATTATAATTTATTTACGGCCCATCAGAGGAATGTTGGTGTGCAACGGCGAAAAATGTATGGCTTTGCCATCTAGCCTATGATTACCCTCCCCTTTTGTTGAGGAGGAAAATGCATGACCCTCTCTCATAACATCCAGACTAAATAGCTGCCCCTTCCTTCCACAAAAAAAGTTGCGTGACCATTCCCCGTTTTCCTCCGGTGGACCCAACGAGAGTAATCTCGCTGGGTGGACCAACAAAAATAACGGAAGGGTCCCACGAATGTAGCCTACAGCCATAATTTATATTGCCTACCTTAATACATTTATATTAGGCCTACTTATATTAGCACATGAACATTATATAGCATTAGGCTATATAATTATATTATTATATTATCTTACTTATATTAGTACATGAAAATTAAATTTCACTGTAACAATGCAAATGCACCGTTTAGATGAGCAGTTACAAATACAACTTACCTTCTTATTCCACCGACGATAATGGCAACGTCTCGACTTTCCCGCTGAACCGTTGAATTTAAAATTAAAATGTTTGTAAATATGGCCTCGAGGACATATGGCGTAGTAATATATCCAACCACTAGGTGCCGCAGTTTAGTCTAGCTGTCAGTCCCTGCGCTGAAATGCATTACCACTTCGGGTTTTTTTTTTTTTGGACGCATTTTTTTTTTCTTGGAACCTTGCTAGGGCGGGCGGTTGAGTTACCCAGGGCGGCCGCCTTGCCTGGAAAGTGCTGGGGGAAACACTGGACTCAGATGTGGCATCTTGTAAACAAGAAAATAACAATCCTCATTGGACGGGTAAGTCACTTAAGTATTGAGTATAGCACTGACCAGCCGATTATAGAATAGAATAGAATAAGGTAATTCCAGCTGTAATTTCAAATCGTCCGTCTTGTTTACCATGGATCTGGCGTTGGAGAGGTAGAGGCTTAGCAGTGGAGGTTTGAGTAGCTGTTTTCTGAGCTTAGTCAACAGGCCGGCTCTGCCTGCAGCCTCGCTTTTGCTTCCACTCCCGACGCCGCCTCCTTCGCTTTGCTTCCGATAACAATCCACGGAGACCCCGCTGGTCTCGCTATCCGTCCGGAATGTTGTGCATGCGATGGAAATCGCTACAAACCGTCATTTTCTGCTGGAAACCAATGCCCAGTAAGTCCATACGGTTGTAGTGGATATTGAAGTCCGGTACAGACGAACAACACGCAAAAATACACACAAAAAACATAAACGTGCACAGGTAGGGAGAGCTTGTAGCCGCAGCCGTTGTAGTAGAATTGTATATAGTGTTTTCCAGAAGAAAAGGTAGAAGCAGAAGTAGAACCAGAAGTAGAAGGCGGAAATATGGCGTTTGACTGACAAGATGGCGTCTGTCACAATCTGGATCGGCTGTGACGTCACATGCAAGTGCTCCATATGAGTCAATTTCACAGAAAACGTATTTTTTTTGTCCGGATGTGTTTTGTTTACATCAAAATTTGACTACTTTGGTTCATAAATGTGCATTTTGTAGCAAATTTTAGGGTCGAAAATGAGCAAAAATGGCTGTCCCACTGAAAGAGACTTTTTTTTCAGACATGATTCTTAATGTTAGACAAAGGTGGAATTGAAACTTTTTCATGTTCAACGACAAGACTGTGGAAACCACAATGGACATATGATGTCACAAATTGAAAATGCCATTAAGAGAAGATATTTTTTCGATGTTTTGTTAATTTTTGTACCTGTCCCAGAGGTTTGTGTCAGTTCTGTTACCGTGATTAATCACATAACAAAAATAAATGCTCCCAAAAGCTATTATTGAAATTATTTGTTGCCAAGGGTCTACATATTCTCACTTTTTATATGGATGGCAGAATGAACTGAATCTGAGAATATTTACTTAAAGGGGTACCGAATAATATAATATATACAGTTGCTGATGTGATAAAGTAACGTATTCTTAAGTATTCCATCAAATTTATATACTAGAAAACAACGAAATATCTTGGTAATTGTAAATATAATACTTTATACGCTAAACCGCACAAGAGTCGCCATTTTTAAAAGACCGTGACGTCAGCGCTACCCACTGCACTAGCGGAACTCTCCGAAATAGAGGAGATAAGCGTGTAATCATGGCGTCGGGCACATCAAGTGAAAGCGACAGCTCTGTCGAATCATATGAAGAGATCCCGCAAGACACACTGCAAGCAGGCTATGGCTTAGAAGGGTACCAGTTTGAACCTAGGAGAGGTACTATGTAGTGGAAGTTCATTATGTCTAACTATTAAAGCTATTTTAAGTTCGTTTCTTAAGACAAGGATTTTTTTAAGATGTTACCTTGTTGACAGTTTCGGTGAGAATCTTCCGCCTTCTTCAAAACAGTCACCAGATGTCGAGTGGTGACGTGCCTTATCAGCTGATGTTATGCTACGGAGGCGTGAATGTCCTGCGCAATTTGACAGGTAGTTCACGCCTCCTGCTGTCAGGTCGCTCCCCCAGGACACATCTGGCGACTGTTTTGAAGAAGGCGGAAGATTCTCGCCGAAACTGTCAACAAGGTAACGTCTTAAAAAATCCTTGTCTTAAGAAACGAACTTAAAATAGCTAGGAGAGGTACTCTCGACTCCGGTGATGAAATAAGAGAAGAAAGCTCGGGTGACGGCGAGGATGAGACTGATGCTGACCATGGGCGTGGCGAGCGTGGGGCAGAGCGTCTGCGTGCAGGTGACACGGCGTGGTGCTCGTGCGGAAAATGTAACGTGGAGTTGCTCACGAGTCCAGCAGAATTTATTTGCTGCAATGAGATAGGCGCCACCCGTGGACTTGCGAAATCGTCGCAAGAGGCAGAAACAGGTATTTCACACGTGCTATTCCCAACCTCAATGAGCCGACACAACTGGGCACATACATACGTCATGAGTGTTACGCAGAGAAAATGAACGTGCATTCTGATTGGATAAAATTAATATCATGGCGGGCTGTTCAAACTGCGGAAATAGTTTGCTCGAGCTACTTTCAAAACACTATAACTTTCCAACCTTAGAACAAAAAACTTTTGTAAGTCTTGAATAAGGTTCGTTAATGTGTGTTTTATTGTTATATTTACTCGATATATTGCCCTCTGTTCCCCTTTAAAAATTTCAGTTTTGGTAAGTAGTCTATGCATGACTAATTTTTTTGTGTCAATCCTGTTACCCTGTCTAAACGGAGTGTGCAGTAACTTAATCAAATATTAGAAGTTGCCACACATAAGAAGCAAACCGGGAGACTACCAGGAGCAATAGAGTTTAATAAATAACGGTGGATGAATTCTTATGTTGCATCATGTTTGTTTGAAAAGGCACATTTAGGTATGTTCAACTTCTACAGTAATTGAAAGTATAAATTTTGTTTTTCCTTATACAATTTTCTATTTATTCTAATGCAGATGATTTAATTTAGAAGGACATTTTTAGGTTTCATGTTTTGGCTTTTTGTCAGTTAAGAATCATTGAATTTACTATAGGGGCTCAGAGTTGCATGTTGACCATTAAATTGGCTTGAATTTGTTAATCATGACAAGTTTTTTCTTGTGTGTTTGCTTGCCATTTTAGTACAATTTTTAAGTCAGAAAACCCCAGAACCCCGGCTAAAATTTTCAGATAATTTCACCAGCCCCAAATCACATCCCTGTAAATTCAGGGATGAGAATTTTCCGCCGATCGGCGGAGTTCCGACTTTTTCAGACCAAAATGATCGTTTTTGAGCGTGCGCGCGCAACATTAAGGTCTGCATCACGCATCTTAGAATGTGTGCGCGCGAGGGAGACTGTGTGCCTGTTCATGTAGCGCATGCCAGACAAAGAGCATCCTGATTGGGTTACTCAGCAAAATAAGCCAATCAGCTTTCAGTGTGGGCGGGCTTTTATCTCTTTTCTCGAGGACCGAAGTTTTCAGCTGAGTCAGTGCAGCCTACAGGATCGGCATGGCAGAGAGAGCACGCGCGCGCCCCAAAAAACCAAAGCACAAAACCCACTTCAGCTCAGATTACACAAAAGAATCTCCGTGTCTAATAATAATCTCCCTGTCTAATAATAATCTCCCTGTCTAATAATATCCTTGTCTAATAATAATCTCCCTGTCTAATAATAATCTCCCTGTCTAATAATATCCTTGTCTAATAATAATCTCCCTGTCTAATAATAATCTCCCTGTCTAATAATATCCTTGTCTAATAATCATCTCCCTGTCTAATAATATCCTTGTCTAATAATAATCTCCCTGTCTAATAATATCCTTGTCTAATAATAATCTCCCTGTCTAATAATAATCTCCCTGTCTAATAATAATCTCCGTGTCTAATAATAATCTCCCTGTCTAATAATAATCTCCCTGTCTAATAATATCCTTGTCTAATAATAATCTCCCTGTCTAATAATAATCTCCCTGTCTAATAATCTCCCTGTCTAATAAAACTCTCCCTGTCTAATAAGCTCCCTGTCTAATAATAAGCTCCCTGTCTAATAATATCCTTGTCTAATAATAATCTCCGTCTAATAATAATCTCCCTGTCTAATAATAATCTCCCTGTCTAATAATAATCTCCCTGTCTAATAATATCCTTGTCTAATAATAATCTCCCTGTCTAATAATATCCCTGTCTAATAATAATCTCCGTGTCTAATAATAATCTCCCTGTCTAATAATCTCCCTGTCTAATAAAACTCTCCCTGTCTAATAATCTCCCTGTCTAATAATAAGCTCCCTGTCTAATAATATCCTTGTCTAATAATAATCTCCGTGTCTAATAATAATCTCCGTGTCTAATAATAATCTCCGTGTCTAATAATAATCTCCCTGTCTAATAATAATCTCCCTGTCTAATAATATCCTTGTCTAATAATAATCTCCCTGTCTAATAATATCCCTGTCTAATAATAATCTCCGTGTCTAATAATAATCTCCGTGTCTAATAATAATCTCCGTGTCTAATAATAATCTCCCTGTCTAATAATCTCCCTGTCTAATAAAACTCTCCCTGTCTAATAATCTCCCTGTCTAATAAAACTCTCCCTGTCTAATAATCTCCCTGTCTAATAATAAGCTCCCTGTCTAATAATATCCTTGTCTAATAATAATCTCCGTGTCTAATAATAATCTCCGTGTCTAATAATAATCTCCGTGTCTAATAATAATCTCCCTGTCTAATAATAATCTCCGTGTCTAATAATAATCTCCCTGTCTAATAATAATCTCCGTGTCTAATAATAATCTCCGTCTAATAATAATCTCCCTGTCTAATAATAATCTCCCTGTCTAATAATAATCTCCCTGTCTAATAATAATCTCCCTGTCTAATAATAATCTCCCTGTCTAATAATATCCTTGTCTAATAATAATCTCCCTGTCTAATAATCTCCCTGTCTAATAATAATCTCCGTGTCTAATAATAATCTCCGTGTCTAATAATAATCTCCCTGTCTAATAATCTCCCTGTCTAATAAAACTCTCCCTGTCTAATAAGCTCCCTGTCTAATAATAAGCTCCCTGTCTAATAATATCCTTGTCTAATAATAATCTCCGTGTCTAATAATAATCTCCCTGTCTAATAATAATCTCCGTGTCTAATAATAATCTCCCTGTCTAATAATAATCTCCGTGTCTAATAATAATCTCCCTGTCTAATAATAATCTCCCTGTCTAATAATAAAGAAAATAAATAAATAAATAAAATGGCCAAAAATCATTAGCCCCTGGAACCCCTGGGCCCCGCCCTGGTTTTTTCAGACTTTTTAAATATTTTTCATTCTCATCCCTGTAAATTGCCCCATCCCAACTTTTTTGGAATGTGTTGCAGGATTGAAACGGAGAAATGGATGTATATTAACAAATGAAATGAAGTCGAGCAGGAAAAAAAAGGAATATCTTGGGTTCATTCTGTCTGCAATGAAATACAAGTCAAAGTCAATTTAGAAATCACTGTTTTGTTTTTTATTTGCGTTTTCTATACCGTCCCAGCTTTTTCTGATTTGGGGTTGTAGATGGTAGATTGTATTTCTTTGCGTTGTGCTCGCAAGGCAAATAATTTTCAGTGTGAGGAATGAACTCCAAAGCTTTGGATTTGGAGGATCAGGGAAAAGACCCTTCTGATGTGAAATAAAAGCATGGATGATGACTTGACACACAAAATATACATCCTCTACGGTCAGGAAATTGTCGTGTTTTAACAAAAAAAAAAACTTATAATTAAATAAAGTTCTCAATAATCTTCAGACTTTGGTCAAAAGTATTACGAGATGAGATGATATTTTCTGGTGGGGAGGAAAGATAGATCAGCATGACCATAAATGTGTGATAAGACTATAAAACACGGATCCATGATGCCATGGATGGGGAAAGTGGAAGTTCAGCTTGAGTGTTTCAGTGTAACGCGATAGAAAGTTGAACCTCGGGATCTGAAGCGTTCATCCATAAATTGATGTGATTGTTGAATTCTGATCATGCGCTCTAATCCCAGATATCCCATGGCCTGATGCAGAAGAGGAGTTATCCCCCAGCGCTCGAGGTGCCATTGAGATTCTTCTCAGCACAGACGTCACCAAACGGGCTGGGCTTAAAGGTGAGGAGTCCACAGAGTACCATGAAACCATGCCACATTACCTCCTCCAGTCAGGGTTGAGGATCGATTTGCCGTGTGCGCTGCAGTTTCATGCTTCGTCTAGTTTGATTTTTCTTAGAGGCCTGAGGACGTTTTCATGTGGCTACCGCTTATAAATAAAATTGTTTTCTGATCCCATGTCCATACAGTAAATATAGCATACATTCTTTTAAGTTCGTTTCTTAAGACACGTATTTTTAAGTACGTTACCTCGCTTGTTGGTCAACAAGCGAGGTAACACTTAAAAATACGTGTCTTAAGAAACAAACTTAAAAGAATAGTTATAATTATCAGACATAATGAATTTTCACTACATATTATAAATATAGCATACAGTTGTGGTCAGAAGTTTACATACAGTGACAGTGATATGAATGTCATGGCAATATTTGGGCTTTCAGTCATTTCTTTGAACTGTTCTTTTTCTGTGGCAGAATGATTGTACAGCATACAGCTTTAATAAAAAACCAACACTAGAATTTGGTGCACAAGTTTTAATTTTCTTTGGGTTTTCTGAAATTATACATACAGGGTTTAAAATATACAGTTGAACTCAAAATTATTAGCCCCCCTTGTGGAATTGAACATAATTCTTGATTTCTCCATGAAAATGACCATTGACAACAAATGTTTTTATTCTTGAAATAAATGCACTATGAAGACATTGTCCAACAAGTTTCATTACGATATCTTATCATCACACTGAGTTTCAACCAAAAACAGCAAAAGTGAGATGTTCAAAATTATTAGCCCCCTGACCATTAGTAGTCAATTGTGTACCCTTTTTGACCCACAACTGACAACAACCTCTTGGAATAGTTTTTCACTAGGTTGGCACAGGTCTCCTGAGGAATTTTGGCCCATTCCTCCATTGCAAACTGTTCCAACTGGCCCAAATTGGATGGTTTTCGTGCATGGACGTTCTTTTTCAGCACTTGCCACAGGTTTTCTATTGGATTGAGATCTGGGCTCTGTGCAGGCCACTGTATGACGTTGGTCTTGGTATCCTTGAAGTATTGCTGGACTATTTTAGATGTATGCTTTGGGTCGTTATCTTGCTGGAAGACCCAACGACGACCTAAGCGCAAAGTGAGAGCAGACTTCTGCATGTTTTCCTTCAGTATTTTTAGGTAATCTTCCTTTTTCATGGTGCCATGCACCCGAACCAGACTGCCTGTACCTGAGGCTGCAAAACAGCCCCACAGCATGATGCTGCCACCACCATGTTTAACTGTGGGAACTGTGTTCACAGGGTTGAAGGCCTCTCCCTTTCTTCGCCATACATAGGCAATGTCCATATGCCCAAACAGCTCCAATTTCGTCTCATCTGACCAAAGCACAGACTTCCAAAACTCATCTTTCTTCTTCAAGTACTCACGGGCAAACTTTAGTCGGGCTTTGATGTGACGATGTTTTAGTAAGGGGGTTCTTCTGGGACGATAGCCCCGAAGCCCATTCCGATGAAGAGCCCTCACAACAGTGTGCCTTGACACACAAACTCCAGAAGAGGCCAGGTCAGCAACAATTTCCTTTGCAGATGTACGGGGCTCTTTACGGACATCTCTGACAATTTTTCTTTCCAGAGTTCTTGAGATCTTACACTTGCGTCCACGACCAGGTTTGTTCTTGACCGAATTTGTCTCCTTGTACTTGGCAATGATGCACCGAACTGCAGTTCTGGAGACTGTAAACCTCTTCGAAATGGCAGTGTAGCCTTGGCCCTTGTCATGAGCCTCCACAATCTTTTGTCGGAGTTCAAGACTTATTTCTTTAGTCTTCGGCATTGTGACAAATAGTAATCCTCCTCATTCATTCAAATGCCCTGTTCCTTGGAGTCCTTTTAAACTGTTGAATGGAGCCAATTGACTACAGGTGTTGCTAGGAAGCCAATTGATTGCACAGGTGTTGTTTAAAAGCTGATTGGTTAATTAACTGTGTTTTAAAAGCAAGAATCCACATGGGGGCTAATATTTTTGACCAACTCATTTTTACCATATTTCATATAAAGACAGCCTAAAACTAATTTCATATTCCAAAATGCACCACAAACATCTGAATAGTACTGGTGATTGTTTGTGTATATCAATTTTTATCAATGCTTTAAACATTTGGAGGATATTTGGGAAAATGTTCCAAAATTTAAGGGGGGCTAATAATTTTGAGTTCAACTGTACATACAGCACACCTAATATTTGGGTAAAATGTCTCTAAGATTCACCTTGACCAAACATATTTTTGTTGACCATGAACAAGCTTCTGGCAGAATTCTGGTTGGATATTTCACGACTCTTCATGGTAGAATTGGTAAAGTTCAATTAAACTTGGCTTGTTTTTTTCTTGGCATGGACTCGACTTATAAGCACAGTCTGTATATTTTCAACAGGGTTGAAGTCAGGACTTGTTTTAAGTTTAATGTTAGCCTGCTTCATCCTCCACAACCAGCTCTGATGTGTGTTTGGGTTCATTGTCCTGTTGGAACTCCCAAGTCGTGTTCAAGTTTCTGATGGTTTATGCTGAAGAACTCTGAGGTAGTCCTCCTTCTTCATTATTCCATCCACTTTGTGTAATGAACCAGTTCCACTGGCAGCAAAACAGCCCCAGAGCATGATGATCCCACCACCACCACCAGCTGGTACAGTGTCCCTCTGTACATGGTGGTCATTGTGGCCAAACAACTCAATCTTTGTCTCATCTGACCATACAGCTTTCCTCCTGAAGGCTTTTTCTTTGTCCGTGTGGTCAGTTTCAAACTTTAGTTAAGCTTGAAGGTGTCAATTTTGGAGCAGGGGGTTATTTCTTGGATAGCAGCCTCTTAGTCCATGGTGGTCTGAACTGTAGACAGTGATCCATCAGCTTCCAGTTCATGGCAGGGCTGTGCCATGGTGGTTCCCAGGTTGTTCCTGACCATCCAAACCGATTTCATGGGTTAAAGTTTTCCGTCGCTACGACGGATTTCCGTCAGCTGGGAGCGCTAAAGGTCAATAATGAGAGTGATGCAGATCTGAGGGAAAAAAAGGGGCGTAGGCCCATAGGTCTGACACCGATGTGATTTAGAACTTCACCAAGTTGCTGTGATTGCCTGTTGTTGAACCCTTTCTTGTGCTATGTTTGAGTATATGTAAAGGAATAAGTTGTTGCGCTAGATAGCCATAAATAAATAAATACAGCCTCCGCTACTGTCTAGTCCCGGGGAGGCTCGGCGTAGGCCACCGATGAAACTATTTGGCTGTCCTACTACTAGGCAACTAGGTTACTTGTCTACTACTAATAGTAGTAGTAATAATGATATTTGCCTATTGAAAGGTGATCAGGTGAAAAGTTGAAGCCGCAGCAACACCTTTACTATTAAGCGTTTCGTAGGCTTCGGCAGACAACGTTCTGGAAAGGCTGTGTTTTTCTTTGGTTTGATTAGCCTACGATTTAATCTTTAAACATTATGGTTTCAGCAGTTCGCTTAAACATTGGAGGCTGCAAGATTTCCCGACACTTGTTTAAGATGCCAAACTTCATAGTAAGGAGAAAATAATTCCACAGTATTTAGTGCCTCGTCAGTCTCAGAAATTAATAGTGAAGGACCAACGCGAATTAAGTCCCAAAAAACCATCTCGTAGGCCTATATTTTACATTTTCAAAAAAGTCCGGAATTGGAAGTCGGTCAGTGGAGTTTAATGAAGTGTCTCATTCACTAAGCACAAAAGGTCGGAAAACAGTGGAGAAAACAGCGATTGCTTAAATAGGCTACGAATGTTTTACATTAGTAATTTAATGTATGTGACAAATAAATTCATTGATTAATAGATAAAGAAGCCAATATACTCCGAAGCTCAAAATTCAGGAAAGTGGCTCCAGTGTCACAAGTGCACAAGAACAGTTATTTGAAAGTTAACCTAATGAATTTGTGCGTGCGATTTCATGAAGAACCGGGACAACTGGCATTCGGTGAAAGATTCACACCTGTGACCCCATTATATTCGCGCGCGCCCTCTCGCCCACTGTTGCTTCGTTTTCCCGATTTACACGCGTGTCTGAAGATGGAGTTTTCAGAAATCTCCACTCTGCCCAGAGTTTGCAAAAGTAGCTGTTTTCAGTGACTGAAACCTCCGTATAGGTGTGAATGAGAGGTGCAACCGAATAAATAAATATGCGTCTTTTTTATCCGGCTACATGTAGGCTATCACTGCGCAAAGCCTCTAATGTTGAAATGGTAGTAATATTTGTTAAAATAATAGTAGGCTAATTTCCACATTAATTGGTAAAATGGCCCAAGGGATGTGATGCGGGGGTGGCCGTTTTATAAGGGGGATGATTTGAGATTTTTATTTCAGAAGGGGGATGCCTCCCCCCCCAACTGCGTATAAGGCCACCGGACATAGGCCCTTCGATTTCCATCGCTAGAGCGCGTCAAATTACTTTCGGTTTTGCCAGCATGGATGCGCTTCTTTTAAATGAAGGCACAGATGTGTCAGACATCGACAAAACGGTAAAGAATAAGTGGAGATGGGCTTGGCTAAATGAAATGGGCGATAATGGCAAGCCATTTAGTTCATGGTGCAAAAAGATGAAAATGGCAGGTGTGTGCTTTTGTGTAGTTTGCCATAAAAAAAAAGTCTATGGAAGCAATTGCAAAAAACTAGATGCCTTTGGCTTCACTGCGAAGAAGCAGAAAAAGTGAACTTTCACTTTACTTTTCTTGCAAGTTCTTTCTGTTCCACTGTTTTGAAAGCATGGTTCAAGTTCAGCTGCACTTTTCTCTTAACCACTGTTGTGCATTACTAAAGTATTGTTGAAATAAATTTGCACTTTGCGCTGAAAACTTGATGTTTCATCATTTATAGCCAGTAATGACAATGGTCAAGTCTTGCCTTAGCTTTAGTCATTGTTAAAATTATGTAAATGTACTATAAGTAGGGGCCGAGGGGATAATGGACAACACGGCGTTTAAAATTTGACGCATCGCTGATGTGGTAGGGGCCAACGACATGGAGCTTTTTTTTTTTTTTTGCTTTAATCCATGCGATTTCCTTTCAGCTGAGGGTGACAGTTGAAGCAAAGTGACTTCACCTCACAATAACTTGCATACAATTGTTTGAACACACACAGGCTACATCAAACATGGCGGTTTCAGGATGGCGGAGTGGGGAAATACAATCGATCGGAATCTCGGCAACTTTCATTAAAAAAAGCCTTTAAACGTGATCAGTAAATATTCATAATAAAGATTGTGTTCTTGGATCTTGTGCTAAATAACTGGAAACCGGCACAGCTCTCCATACAACAACCGTTTGAACAGTCGACTGTCTGGTATCCCGACAACATGGCCGCTCCATCTGGCTTGGGCTTTCTGCAGAAGAGCGTTAACGCTGGGAAGTCCCGCCCATTTTAGGACCGCCGTGTCCAGGAGTTTATCCTGCCACTTGATATGAAAGAGTTTGCAGATAGAGGTGGGTCAAGTGGAAGTGACTGAGCTGCTGTAGCCAGTCCAGGTCTTACAGGCGTAATCGTCATCCAAGTTTAATAAGAAATAACATTTATGGAAGGAGACTCCAGTGTCATTAACAGTCTGAGGGAAGGCTGGAACTGAACTTCAGGACAGAGTTTTGCACTGTGCACTCCCCCCCCCTCTACCTTTGAGAGCGATAAACTCTAACCATGAGGAGTCACATTTACTTCATGGACGTTCCACAATATTTAATGTAGCTAGACTTGTTTTTTTTGCTGTGGTCTGAGAGGAGTAAATCACTCCAGGACGTGCGGTTATGGGAAAATAATCAACTTGGTGATGGCGTGAGTAGTACCAGTGACTTGGCTTCATCGCATCACATCATGTTGACCAGTTGTTGATTATTTTCCTATAACAGCACACTTTTTTATATCTTTGAGTCCTTATTTATTGGTGCTTGTGGATTGAGAAGGTTAATTAATTTCCGATATCGAAGACAATTCGTTTTATTGCTGGGTTTCACGTGACGTCACATCCGCCTCATGAGTTATTCAGAACTTTAGCTGGTGGTCTACCAGAGCTCAGTCGACAAAGCGTTTGTACGGAGAAGGTTCAGTGCTCGCATGAAAAATGCCTTACGCTTGCGTTGTTTTAGGTTGTTCGAATCAATCAAACCGTGAAACCGATGAGTTTCTTCAGGGTTCCCCGTGAACTCAAAGGGTGAACGAACACAGGATTTCACAAAAAGGCGTGGAGAAAGGTGGCTTTTGAACCTCTCAGTGAAATCGAAGGGAGCCGAGTCGAAGCGTGCTCGAGTTTCACTTGGTGAAAGGTTTGTATTTCCCTCTCAGCTCTGTCCTTAGTGTTCTCCAAGTACTTTTCTTGCTATGTGTCGTTATTTTACGGTACTTTTTTTTTTTAGTCCCGAAGCGCTAAAGTCCCCAGCTGTTTCTTTGTTTCCTCCTCACAAAGTCCATATGCATGAAGGTCGTGACAAAATTCTTCCCCAGCCGTACAGTTACAATGCGCCGTGATCACTTCTCCATCTTGTTTAACTAATGGCCCTTTTCCACTACCCTTTTTCAGCTCGACACGGCTCGCGTTTCGACTACCTCAGAGCAGCACGACTCAGCTCGCTTCAGCCCTACTCAGCACCCAAAACTCGCACGGTTTTGGAGTAGGGCTGAAGCGAGCCAAACCGAGCCGAGTGGGGCTAGGGGCGTGAGGAGACACTCCCCTGTGCACTGATTGGTGAGGAGGAGTGTCCTCACATGCCCACACACGCCCCGCGAGCACGCTGGGATCTGTAAACCCGGAAGAAGAAGAAATACGAATTACAAGAATTTCTGAAGCCTTATGCGCCTTGCCTCATCTATACGCTCTTGCCAGTACCTGTTGGCGTTGTCGGTGACAACAAGCCACAGCACCAAGACCAGCAACACTAACGACTCCATGTCCTCCATGTTTATTGTTTACTATCCGGGTCGTGAGACTACCGCTTAAAAGCTCACTGATGTCACTGTTTGCGCCACCTAACAACATCACGTGACGTCCACCCACTTTCGCCAACTCCACCCAATTGTGTCCACCCACTTCCAGCCAGCACGGTTCAGCGCGGTTGTAGTCGAAATGCAACTCCAACAGCCCCGCTCAGCTCGACTCAGCCGCGTTGGTAGTGGAAAAGCGGCATAAGATCCAGGTCTTTAAAGGGGTTTCTGATGATCTTTGTGAATGATTTAGCTGAGAGATAAGAGCCAACACAAGTGAGAATCAAGCAAACTGTTTGCACTTCGTTATAAAGATGCGAACGAAAAGCTTAAAAAAAATAAAAATACTTATACGGGCAAAAACAATCCAGGATTCATTGGGCAGCGACTTGATCCCGAGGTCCTTTACCCAGCCACATACAAAAAAGTTGTAAGCCTCCATACTCTTCCACGCTTTCATCTGTTTTGCGGTGTAGAAGGACGTCTGCAACACCAGATAGTTCGAGATGTCGGGGAACTCGACTGAAGGATCGAGATCCTATGACAAATCCTTCTTTCCCAGATTGTAGGGGTCGATTCCATTGCACACAGCAATCTTCTGAATATATCTAAAGCCAGCAGTGGCTTCTAGATTACGAGCGTACTCTGATAAGTTATCGCTAGTTATTTGCCGTTTCGACCACCAGCTAGTTTGCTTCTTCCGGGAAAATTTTCCACTAAGAAAAGTCACGTGACTGAAACCCAGCAATAGAAATGTGATCATTAAGGAGAATAAATGCTGCATGACACTTTTTTTTTTTTCCCCCTTTTCTTCCAGAGCTGAAAGAGCACGCGTTCTTTGCAGGTTTGGAGTGGGACAATCTCCAGAACCAGGCCATGCCTTTCATTCCCGAGCCCCATGATGAGACGGACACGTCCTACTTTGAGGCGAGAAACACTGCGCAACACCTCGTTCTCTCCGGCTTCAGTCTCTAACACACATATATAAGCACTACTGCTCCTCTAGCCGTTAGCTCGTGCTGACGGACTCGGTGAAGGAGAATTTCCTGACAATGAATGTAACGACTGATTCTTTCTTCCTTTCTTTCCTTATCAGGTTAACTTTTTGTTCACACATTCTTAAGTCGGAACATCTGGCTTGGATTCTACAAAGACGTTTTGTCTGGAAAAGTAGTGAGACTCAGCACTTTGTTAAACTACTCAGTGCTGAGTCTCCATGAGTCAGACAAACGCAGATCAGATCGTCCATCTGTTATTACACATTTTATACACGTTGGCATTATTAGGTCATGTTATTTAGGTGTTTTGTGCGTCTGTATGAGTAATATATTCGTTCCTGCTGCTATATGTGTATACTCTAACTTGCTGATGGTTTTAGAGAGCTGGGCTTCAAATATCTTTAGCGATCTGTTTTTGGATAATGTACCATGCAAAAAGATGATCACATTTTAGTGTGTTGGATGTAACTTCTACACCATGTAATAGCTGTTTAAATAAAATCCCTTTTAACATAATCAAATCATCAGTGTTTGTTTGTATTCCTTGCTTCAGGATGGAGGAGTAATGAGAACAAGATTAACTGTGAGCTACTGCTCACTTCTGTATCCCCCCAGAACGCTTATTATGAATGTTGACTTCAACAAATAATGAACCCTGAAACGAGTAAGTAAAGAGCAGTGTCTCTCCCCAGGGATTTCAAACAGCATCCTGGTAAACTGGCATTTTGCTTCTTGAAATAGCGTCAAATCCACGCTACATGTTTTGTAAATACATTCAGTTGGTAAACAGGAAGTCGATGTGGGACAGACCTGAAAATGGTATACGTGGTACAGAACTCCAAGCTGAAGCTCGGTACCAAATATCAAGCAGTTGTGATTTGTAGTTGCTGAGAAAAATGTTCGGAAAATTTTATAAATCCACGCTGTTTTTGTCGTAAATGCGCGACAGACCTGAAAACGGTACACATGGTACAGAACCCCAAGCTGAAATTTGGTCCCGAGTACCAAGTGGCTATGATTTGTAGTAGTTGAGAAAAGTTCGTGTGGATTTATAAAATTTTCCTATGTTTCGTAAATACATTCAGTCGGTAAACAGGAAGTCGATGTGCGACAGGCCTGAAAATGGTACACACGGTATAGAACCCCAAGCTGAAGCTCGGTACCAAATAGTTGAGATTTGTAGTTGCTGAGAAAAATGTTCGGAAAATTTTATAAATCCACGCTGTGTTTGTCGTAAATGCATTCAGTCGGTAAACACGGTACAGAACCCCAAGCTGAAATTTGGTCCCAAGTGGCTATGATTTGTAGTTGCTGAGAAAAGTTTGTGTGGATTTATAAAATTTTCCTATGTTTCGTAAATACATTCGGTCGGTAAACAGGAAGTCGATATGCGACAGACCTGAAAATGGTATACACGGTACAGAACTCCAAGCTGAAGCTCGGTACCAAATATCAAGCAGTTGTGATTTGTAGTTGCTGAGAAAAATGTTCGGAAAATTTTATAAATCCACGCTGTGTTTTTCGTAAATGCATTCAGTCGGTAAACAGGAAGTCGATGTGCGACAGACCTGAAAATGGTAAACATGGTATAGAACCCCAAGCTGAAGCTTGGTACCAAATATCAAGCAGTTGATTTGTAGTTGCTGAGAAAAATGTTAGCGTGGATTTATAAAATTTTCCTGTTTTTCGTAAATGCATTCAGTCGGTAAACAGGAAGTCGATGTGCGACAGACCTGAAAATGGTAAACATGGTATAGAACCCCAAGCTGAAGCTTGGTACCAAATATCAAGCAGTTGATTTGTAGTTGCTGAGAAAAATGTTAGCGTGGATTTATAAAATTTTCCTGTTTTTCGTAAATTCATTCAGTCGGTAAACAGGAAGTCGATGTGGGACAGACCTGAAAATGGTATACACGGTACAGAACCACAAGCTGAAGCTCAGTACCAAATATCAAGCAGTTGTGATTTGTAGTTGCTGAGAAAAATGTTCGGAAAATTTTATAAATCCACGCTGTGTTTGTCGTAAATGCATTCAGTCGGTAAACACGGTACAGAACCCCAAGCTGAAATTTGGTCCCAAGTGGCTATGATTTGTAGTTGCTGAGAAAAGTTTGTGTGGATTTATAAAATTTTCCTATGTTTCGTAAATACATTCGGTCGGTAAACAGGAAGTCGATGTGCGACAGACCTGAAAATGGTATACACGGTACAGAACCCCAAGCTGAAGCTCAGTACCAAATATCAAGCAGTTGTGATTTGTAGTTGCTGAGAAAAATGTTCGGAAAATTTTATAAATCCACGCTGTGCTTGTCGTAAATGCATTCAGTCGGTAAACAGGAAGTCGATGTGCGACAGACCTGAAAATGGTATACGTGGTAGAGAACCCCAAGCTGAAGCTTGGTATCAAATATCAAGCAGCTGTGATTTGTAGTTGCTGAGAAAAACGTTACCAACTTTTTGTAAATCCACGCTATACGTTTCATAAATACATTTGGTCGGTAAACAGGAAGTCGATGTGCGACAGACCTGAAAATGGTAAACATGGTATAGAACCCCAAGCTGAAGCTTGGTACCAAATATCAAGCAGTTGATTTGTAGTTGCTGAGAAAAATGTTAGCGTGGATTTATAAAATTTTCTTGTTTTTCGTAAATGCATTCAGTCGGTAAACAGGAAGTCGATGTGCGACAGACCTGAAAACGGTACACACCCCCGGTACCAAGTGGCTATGATTTGTGGTTGCTGAGAAAAAGGGTGTTATGGACAGAGGTAAACCAGTATCCCTGCCCCCTTCCTTCAGAGCGGGGGTACGACGACTAAGATGCAACAATCGCCAAAAAAAACCCTGATTCTGCCGAAACATTACCTCATTTATCATCATAACTCTTCAGCAGCCTTTAAACCTCTACAACGTTATGCGTTAAGCTGCATTTGTAAAGAACACAAGTGAACTCCAAAAAGCTCGTTTTATTTGTGCTTCGGATTAACAGTAAGAGTGTGCACTGATGCGCCTCGATTTTATAGAAAGATGGGGTTTCTAATAAAACACAGCTTTGAGATTCATCATCTTCATCCAATTCCTGTTCCAAAGAAGCCAACGCTACATTACAGTATGTTACAATTAAAATATCACATTTCAGTTAATATCTATTGTAGAAGTCTATTTCTAAAATACACAATTATCACTTATTATTTAACAATTTACAATAAGAGGGAAGGAAAAAAAAACAAGGCTTGAAGGATAATCTATTAATTCTATTCAATTTAATGCAAAGGTATTAACAAACTGACAATCTTAGAATAGAACATGTATATATCATAAATCAGGAAGAGAAGGGGGTTTAGTCATAAACAAAATATTGTAAAGAATAACATTAACATAAAAAAAAGTTTCTAATCAATCAGAACATTTATTGCAAGACTTTTCTTATAATTAAAGTGTAATTAGGATGTGCTGCTTAGTGTGTTAAAAATTAGACTCTTCTTTTACAGATATCGGTTGACAAATACGAGTGTTTACAGGGGTGTTGATGCGAAACGTACAGCGGTAGCCCTAATACACGCCTTTTTTGGGATTCTTGTAGACATTTGCATCCAGTAGAGAGGAACTATGAGACGACGACGACGAAATTTTCTTTCCTTCATAGCATCGACTTTAAAAAAAAAATCCTCCCAAATCCACTACTTTATTGTATCTTAATACTTCATCTCAGCAGGAACAGTTTTATAAAGGGTTCTTTCACACTTGGCATTTACTTATGTTGAAAAAAAATATTATATATATCAATCAGTGAGAGTTTAAATCTGAATGATGCTACAGCCATCCATCACCGGGTCCCAAGAGAGGAAAAACCGGCCATGTTGTGTAGGCAGGAGCAGCATTCTCTCTCTCTCTCTCTTCTGTCCAACACTAGCCAATCGTATGCATCTCAGCTGATATACAGTGGGGCAAAAAAGTATTTAGTCAGCCACCAATTGTGCAAGTTCTCCCACTTAAAAAGATGAGAGAGGCCTGTAATTTTCATCATAGGCACACTTCAACTATGAGAGACAGAATAGGAGGAAAGAATCCAGGAAATCACATTGTAGGATTTTTAATGAATTAATTGGTAAATTCCTCGGTAAAATAAGTATTTGGTCACCTACAAACAAGCAAGATTTCTGGCTCTCACAGACCTGTAACAACTTCTCTAACGCTACGTTCACACTGCAAGGCTTAATGCTCAATTCCGATTTTTTTGTGAAATCCGATTTTTTTGTGAGGTCGTTCACATTAACAAATATATGCGACTTGTATGTGATCCTCAGTATGAACGAAAAGCGACCTAAAAGTGTTCCGCATGCGCATTGCAGGATACGACGACGTCACACGCAGTGAGCATGGCCAGTGTTTACGGAAGTAAAACCGCCCGGTTGCGGTATGACTCATCCAATCTAGCTTGAATAGCTGCATCCCCCCAAATGGAAATCAGCTCCCTAACCTCTGCGTCCTTCCATTGAGAAGATTCAGAACCTTCACAGCCCGAAGCGTCCCTCACATTGATGTCATGCGCCATGTTGTTGTAACTTTTTTTGAGAGACCCGCCGCCTACTTCAGCGCAGAATAGTGACGTTTGTGGCTTGTTGATGACGTGTAAGTCGGATGAATGCGACCTGGTGGTTCAGACTGAAGTCGCATATGAAAAGAGCGGATAGGAATCGGAATTAGGACCACATATCCAAACGGCCTGGGTCGGATTTGAAAAAATCGGATCTGTGTCGTTCATATTGTCAATAAAAGATCGGATACAGGTCACATATGGGCGAAAAGATCGGATTTGAGTCACTTCAGCCTGCAGTGTGAACGTAGCCTAAGAGGCTCCTCTGTCCTCCACTCGTTACCTGTATTAATGGCACCTGTTTGAACTCGTTATCAGTATAAAAGACACCTGTCCACAACCTCAAACAGTCACACTCCAAACTCCACTATGGCCAAGACCAAAGAGCTGTCAAAGGACACCAGAAACAAAATTGTAGACCTGCACCAGGCTGGGAAGACTGAATCTGCAATAGGTAAGCAGCTTGGTGTGAAGAAATCAACTGTGGGAGCAATTATTAGAAAATGGAAGACATACAAGACCACTGATAATCTCCCTTGATCTGGGGCTCCACGCAAGATCTCACCCCGTGGGGTCAAAATGATCACAAGAACGGTGAGCAAAAATCCCAGAAGCACACGGGGGGACCTAGTGAATGACCTGCAGAGAGCTGGGACCAAAGTAACAAAGGCTACCATCAGTAACACACTACGCCGCCAGGGACTCAAATCCTGCAGTGCCAGACGTGTCCCCCTGCTTAAGCCAGTACATGTCCAGGCCCGTCTGAAGTTTGCTAGAGAGCATTTGGATGATCCAGAAGAGGACTGGGAGAATGTCATATGGTCAGATGAAACCAAAATAGAACTTTTTGGTAAAAACTCAACTTGTCGTGTTTGGAGGAGAAAGAATGCTGAGTTGCATCCAAAGAACACCATACCTACTGTGAGGCATGGGGGTGGAAACATCATGCTTTGGGGCTGTTTTTCTGCAAAGGGACCAGGACGACTGATCCGTGTAAAGGAAAGAATGAATGGGGCCATGTATCGTGAGATTTTGAGTGAAAACCTCCTTCCATCAGCAAGGGCATTGAAGATGAAACGTGGCTGGGTCTTTCAGCATGACAATGATCCCAAACACACCGCCCGGGCAACGAAGGAGTGGCTTCGTAAGAAGCATTTCAAGGTCCTGGAGTGGCCTAGCCAGTCTCCAGATCTCAACCCCATAGAAAATCTTTGGAGGGAGTTGAAAGTCCGTGTTGCCCAGCGACAGCCCCAAAACATCACTGCTCTAGAGGAGATCTGCATGGAGGAATGGGCCAAAATACCAGCAACAGTGTGTGAAAACCTTGTGAAGACTGACAGAAAACATTTGACCTCTGTCATTGCCAACGAAGGGTATATAACAAAGTATTGAGATGAACTTTTGTTATTGACCAAATACTTATTTTCCACCATAATTTGCAAATAAATTATTTAAAAATCAGACAATGTGATTTTCTGGATTTTTTTTCTCATTCTGTCTCTCATAGTTGAAGTGTACCTATGATGAAAATTACAGGCCTCTCATCTTTTTAAGTGGGAGAACTTGCACAATTGGTGACTGACTAAATACTTTTTTGCCCCACTGTATGTGGAAGAGGGCAGATGGCGCTTTCCTCCGAATGTGTTCGACTTGGACGTTCATAAGTCGAAAAATGTAGCTAGTTTGATGTGTGGGAATTAGCAGGATGAACAAAAAGACGGAAACGACGAGGACACTCGGCAGGGTCCATACCTCCACCGAGCCACGTATCCTCAACGTCAAAATTAAGTCACTTGAACCTAGGATAATACGAAAGCTGTCCAACAAATTTCACCCAAATCCGTTCACTACTTTTTGACTTGCGTTGGAAACAAACCGAGACGAAAACATAACCACCTCCAACAAAGCTGTAGCTCATACCGGCCAAGACGCCCATAAAGTCATTAATATGACCGGTGGCGCCACCATCTTGACAACTTTTCTCCACACCTACCTGAGGAACCTTGTACGCGAGTTTGATCAAAATCCGATCGATCCTGTAGGAGGAGTAGCGGTTTTTGTAAATTGTGGACGGACGACGCGTGATCGCATCAGCTCATCCGGCCTGGCCTGCGGCTGGATGAGCTAAAAAGGGACTCGTACGACATGTAACCTTAACTACGTTCTAGTATTAGCTAACTGATCCGCTAGCCGAGTTGAAATAAAATAACCGGTCATGAGGAAAGTTGTAGCTTTGGCGGCGTAAAATCATGAAACGTCAGTGATTTGCGAGTCGGACTTCATGACGTGTATTCGTGAACTTCCAAAAAAAAAAAAAACAGACATTTGAGTCATCTTGAACCATTGAACGTTTTCGAGAAAACGTCGTGCTCACTAGCACGACTCCTTTTTCACCAGGACTTTGCTCCTCCGTCTTTGCTTTTCTTGCACCCTGATTGGTTGACAGGTTTAAAAAAAAAAAAAAATGCTCGTCGTCACTGTGCTTTTCTAAAAACTTTAAGGTGACTAAAAAAAAAAAATGACATGGCGGCAGTGGCATCATCTTTTAAAAGCAGCTATCGTCCTCCTGCTTCCCAGTACATGGTAAAGTGTGCAATACTGGCCAACGGAAAGAAAGGGGGTTAAAAAAAAAAAAAAGCCAAGTATGAAATCACCACAGCATGATTCTGATTTTAACGTTCGATTTTTTTTTTTTTTTTTTTACAGAATTGCGTAATACGATTGTAAGCAGTACACACTTCCAAGTCTGAAAACTGTCACATTTTATCCCGTTTGCTTTCTACACTCTCAGAAATTAAAGGTACCAATAAACGTCCTGTACCTTGTAGCTGGGGTGGTGCCATTCAGGGTTCCAGATGGATGTGATTTTCAACTAAGACTACGTTCAGACTGCACCCTGAAATGACCCATATCTGATTTTTTTGCCCATATGCGACCTGTATCCGATTTGTTATTGACAATCTGAACAACACACATCCGATTTTTTCACATGCGACCCAGGCCGCTTGGATATGTGGTCCTAATTCCGATGCATATCCGTTATTTTCACATGCGACTGCAGTCTGACCGGACAGGTCGCATTCATGCGACCTACACGTCATCAACAAGAGACAAACGTCACTATTCTGTGTTGGCTAATCCCGCCTCTTTGGTGGAAAACAACAACATTTGTACAGTTTTCAGAATTTAAATAGACTTTTATAGAATTGATCAAGCTAATCAGGGCTTAATTTGAGGGGGAGCAAGCCGGAGCGTGCTCCGGAACCTCGGACGTTGGTTCCGGCAGCTATTTACACTGGATCCGGTGATCTGACACCTCTCTTGCTTATGTAACAAAATTTAAAAAAAAACCAAATAAATAAATGCAAGTTTATTTAGTGTTAATGTCTGATTTTGATATCTGTCTTGGTGATTTCTCTCATGAAACGACATCCACAAAATATCTGTTTGTATATTACGGAAAAGGAGGGTGCACACTTCCGTGGCCGCGGGAGGAAAACGCGCTGTTCGGGGAAAAAGAAGTGGAAGCGCTCTGCCAGCAGTTTTGCATCAATGACCCACGATGTCATCAGGGCATTCAGGGAAAGTAATGGAGAATTCATCCCAGATGAACTGAAGGGCCTCTTGGCCGCGATCAACACTGTCCCTATCTCAAGTGCAGAGTGTGAGCGGGGTTTTTCACAGATGAACTTAATTTGCAGTGTTATTACAATACATGCCCAGAAGCGCCCCCCCCCCTTTTTTTTTTCGCACCGGAGCCACTCATCCTCTGCGCTCCGGGACCTCCCACTTTACAAATTAAGCACTGAAGCTAATGGTGGATTTGGTAGGGACCTGGATGTTAAACCGTCCTGTATTACAAGATTATAAGATTGTTCTGGAAATTTCCAGTAATTTGACACCTTCGGTCTCATTAGTCTGCTGCCCACATTAATCAGATTATTGTGCGAGTTCTGCCGCCGCCACAAAAACCACATCGCCAGGTCTCGCCTCATCTCCATCGCAAACTGCACTGGTGTTTCTGCACCTTGAGCCAGCGCTGAGAGAAGCTGCAGAATTCAGCTGGCTATAAACAATCTAAATAAATATTTATAAAAATGTAGAAAAAGTTTATTAATACATGCAAATTATTAAGCCTGAATTAAGAGTTTGGTAATACAGCGGCCGTATCCCAAATGACTGCCTACTGAAGCTCGAGTGCACTATATAGAGTTTAAAAATCCATTACTTCCTAGTAACATGTAGTGCACTTATATAGAAATTAGAGAGACATTTAGGAGTCAACCCTCGTTACCAGGCTACACGTTTTCATTTCAGTTCAGAAACAAAAACACACACGAGACCTCACACTTTAACACTAACCAGATAATTAAACAAACAAACAAACAAAAAAAAAATCATTAAACTTGAAGAGTGCGCTTTTTTTTTGTTTACGTATTACGTAGATGTGCTTATTACGTGTCGATTTGCGCATGCGGGACACTTTTGGGTCGTTTTCCGTTCATATTGGAGATCGCATACAAGTCTCATATAATTGGTAATGTGAACGGCCTAACAAAAAAATCGGATTTCGCAACAAATCGGATATGGGTCGTTTCAGGTTGCAGTCTGAACGTAGTGTAAAAGTTCAGTTACGTAACCTTCCCTTGCTTATGAAGGTCACGTCCACTAACGTGACTGAATGGTGGCGTGTTCGTGTTAATGAACGCGGTCTTTCTTTGTCCTGTCTGCCTGTATTAAAGAAATAACGGCCTGGACTCTGAGACTGCATGCATGCGTACATCTCTAAACGTTTTTTCCGCAAGCCAAAACTTCCCTTCTGGCTCCTGATAAACTTATGATGCCAGAGGCATTTTGTGGCCAGGAGTAAAATTTGCTGTGGTCTCTGGGTGGGAGGGGCATATTCTCTCTCTCGGTCAGTCATAGTGACTGTAGCCAATCATGGGCATGTATGCGGAAGACGGCGGACAGCACATTCCTCTTGGCATCTTATCCCAGCAGTTTGCTGGTTTAACGCGTCTCGGAGGAAGCGTATGAGCTGATGGAGATCTGTCTGGGGGGGTAGGAACTGGCAGGTGACCAAACCGAGTGGGGGAGGGGTTTAAAAAAATCCCCTCCCTTTCGCCTGACGAGCTGCCTTCAGCTAAATACTTAACATACATGTAGCTGACTGGATAAACCACACCAGACGACCTGCTCTACAAGCTGACAAAGGCTCGTTCCGGGGAAATACTTCGCTTTGACGAACCCTGGATATCAGCACCCCAGCGACAAGAAACTTTACGGCACATGGTCCTACTCTACATCAGTATCGATATGCACCATTTAGACACAATTATGGCTTTGATTACCAATTCCAACTTACATGTTCAAACCTGAAGACTCGTCATCCATCAATTAATATGAATCTGTCCTGATTTACAGATAGGGATGATCAAAGCCAAAACAAAATACAATACATGCACCTACAGAGCCGAGGCTTGTTAGCAGCTTTATGGTGAAGCAGAATGAGCGACACGTCTATTTCTACAACGTCGGGCGCCATATTAACGTGTTATCATAATGCCCCGTTAATTTCAATATGAAAAAAAAAATTATTACAATGTAGAATTTCTCTTTACTACATCATCACACTCCTCATTTCTCAAAACAAGCAGTTTATGTAAATATTAGCACTTAATATCAGACCAAAAAAAAAGGTACAAAAAGCCTTTCAAAGCTGCACACATTCATCTACGAGTTTGTTTCGATGCTCACTAATCTCAGCGTCTTCATCATAGTGCAAAAGCCGGAGTTAGAAAGATGAGATGGAACGGAGGACGCTGGTCTCGATACCACACGCACCCGGCGTCGACCGGCGTCTCAGTGGAGTTTTCTAAAAGGAAGAATTACACAGCAGACGGAGAAATTAGTCTTAACAGTTGTGGTCAGAAGTTTACATACAGTGATATGAATGTCATGGCGATATTTGGGCTTTCAGTCATTTCTTTGAGCTCTTCTTTTTCTGTGGCAGAATGATTGTACAGCATACGGCTTTAATTTTCTTTGGGTTTTCTAAAATATACATACAGCACACCTAATATTTGGGTAAAATGTCTCTTCACAAGATTCACCTTGACCAAACATTTTTGTTGACCATGAACAAGGTTCTAGCAGAATCCTGGTTGGATGTTTCATGACTCTTCATGGTAGAATCGGTAGAGTTCAATTAAATTTGCTTTGTTTTTTTCTTGGCATGGACTCGACTTATAAACACGGTCCATATATTTTCAATAGGGTTGAAGTCAGGACTTGTTTTAAGCTTAATGTTAGCCTGCTTTATCCTCCACAACCAGCTCTGATACGTGTTTGGGTTCATTGTCCTGTTGGAACTCGCAAGTCGTGTTCAAGTTTCTGATGGTTTATGCTGAAGAATTCTGAGGTAGTCCTCCTCCTTCATTATTCCATCCACTTTGTGCAATGAACCAGTTCCACTGGCAGCAAAACAGCCCCAGAGCATGATGATCCTACCACCACCACCAGCTGGTACAGTGTCCCTCTGTACATGGTGGTCATTGTGGCCAAACAACTCAATCTTTGTCTCATCTGACCATACAGCTTTCCTCCAGAAGGCTTTTTCTTTGTCCGTGTGGTCAGCTTCAAACTTTAGTTAAGCTTGAAGGTGTGAATTTTGGAGCAGGGGGTTATTTCTTGGATAGCAGCCTCTTAGTCCATGGTGACCTGAACTGTAGACAGTGATCCATCAGCTTCCAGTTCATGGCAGGGCTGTGCCATGGTGGTTCCCAGGTTGTTCCTGACCATCCAAACTAATTTCCTTTCAGCTGAAGGTGACAGTTTGGGTTTTCTTGAAGCAAAGTGACTACACCTCACACTAATTTGCATACAATTGTTTGAACTGATCTTGGAATTTGCAGTTGTTTAGAAATAGCTCCAAGAGACATTCCGGAGTTGTGTATATCTGCGATCCTCTTTCTCAGATCTGCACTGAGCTCCTTGGACTTTTCCATTTTACTGTGTGTTGGTCAATCCAATGAGTGCTGTAAACAAACCCTTTTTATGAAGGCACAGAAAAGCTACCAGCTGTAGTCAGTCATAATCTAACAGGAAGTTAAGAGACCTCGGCCTTGGCAAGATAAGAGACAGTTTGGAAGTTTCAGCACCTCTGAATTAATAATCTAAGTGAGCGTATGTACATTTTTGACCCTGTGTTGATTTCAGAAAATCCAAAGAAAATTAAAACTTGTGCACCAAATTAAATTTTTTTTAAATTAAAGCTGTATGCTGAAAACTTGAAAATTTATTATTATTTTTTTTTAAATAATCTCCTGTTTTTCCATACTAAAACAATTATCCGCCTTGGGCTCAGTGAATATCTTTACAGGAAAATATCACACCGAAGTCTTGACAGACCTCGGTCTGATATTTTCCCATAAAGCCAGAGCAAGCGGAGTTAATAAGGAGTTTATTATCTGGCTTTCTTCATTTCTAAGATTAAAACTGGATGGTCATTATTATAATGATGCGTGACGCTGCTTTCACTCACGTCACATTTGTAACGCAACGGAGTCACGCGTGCAGAATAAACGGCTAGCGGCTTCAAAACTGAATTTATTTCTCCGCTCGAGTAATACATGTCAAATGTTCGGCCATTTCTGATTCCGTTTTGATTTCCAATTCATCTCCTCTTTTTGTCTTTTTTTTTGCAACATTGAAAGCCGGCGCCTTGGAACGAGTGTCTGTAATCGCCTACAGGCATGACGGGAAAATACTGCCTGCCAAGGAACCAATCAGAGCACACGATTTTACCAGAAGTATTTTGTGCCATATCATAAATCACCAATATTCACTTCGCCTTCAGTGAATAATTGTTAAAGATGTCCTGCAGTAGGTAAGTGCACTAATAGGAGCTGCTTTCATTTCGTCAGTTAAAGGAGAACTGAAGGCAAATTTTTTTTTATCATCAAAAATCTCATTTTATTAAATATCGGAATGCATTTTTGATTGCTATTTTGTCGCTGCTATAGCAATTTATGAGTGTTTGAAATATGCTCTGTAATATATCAGTCCGTATGCCAAAGCGATGGCCGTAAACGAGATTCGTTGAGACCTGTGCGAGACATCGTAGGATGGAAGTAAACGTACAGCGGAAATCAAAGTCACCGACATCTGCCAACGTTGTCAAAAGACGCGCGCGCCCTCTTTCGAATGCTGACGTAATCAAGCCGGAAGTTTTCCCTGCGTCCGAAATCGCCGCTTACTCACTATATAGTGTGGACGCCATTTTATAGCTCTGTCCGAAACCTTAGTGAGGACAATGTGCGAAATGCGCTCAGTATAATATGGATTTATCACAAAAATACACACGTATTTATTATTCTGAAAACCCACCAGCCGCCTGATCTGGCACGTTTTAATCGTGCGACAGTAATGACGTGCTGTAAATACCAGCGTGACGGACTCGTCCTTATCCTGTCGTCTTTCCAACTCTTCTCGGTTGGTTTGAAGTCGTATGGAATAATCTCCATGTCACGTACGCGCGGGAGGCGGATGTATGTGCAGAAGTATACAGTTGAATAAAAAGTGCAGAATATACTGTATATACAGTGAAGATATATACATGGCAGGCGAGATCAAAAACGAGAATATAGGCAAAAGGGTCGGTCGAGGCGCAAACAGGACATCAAAGGCTAAGCGAGGACAAGAACGAGAAACAGGAAATCAAGACAACGGGTAGAAAGGCTCGGTAATGCTGTACATGCGTATGGTAATACTTCGCAATGCGAATGCATCAGCACAGTCCTTAAATAGGCAAACGCACAGTTCAGGTGCACGCGCCACAGCGCGCAGGACTGACACTCCTGGCAAATCTCGAAATTAATCTAAATTGGAACGATCTGGCCGCTGTGTAAACAGTTTTCAAAATGGCGGCGCTGACACGTCACGCTTGAAGTCTCGCGAAGATCGCGTGGATAAGCGACGCCTACCGTGGACCCAACGAACTACAACCCCGATTCCAAAAAAGTTGGGACAAAGTACAAATTGTAAATAAAAACAGAATGCAATAATTTACAAATCTCAAAAACTGATATTGTATTCACAATAGAACATAGACAACATATCAAATGTCGAAAGTGAGACATTTTGAAATTTCATGACAGCAACACATCTCAAAAAAGTTGGGACAGGGGCAACAAGAGGCTGGAAAAGTTAAAGGTACAAAAAAGGAACAGCTGGAGGACCAAATTGCAACTCATTAGGTCAATTGGCAATAGGTCATTAACATGACTGGGTATAAAAAGAGTATCTTGGAGTGGCAGCGGCTCTCAGAAGTAAAGATGGGAAGAGGATCACCAATCCCCCTAATTCTGCACCGACAAATAGTGGAGCAATATCAGAAAGGAGTTCGACAGTGTAAAATTGCAAAGAGTTTGAACATATCATCATCTACAGTGCATAATATCATCAAAAGATTCAGAGAATCTGGAAGAATCTCTGTGCGTAAGGGTCAAGGCCGGAAAACCATACTGGGTGCCCGTGATCTTCGGGCCCTTAGACGGCACTGCATCACATACAGGCATGCTTCTGTATTGGAAATCACAAAATGGGCTCAGGAATATTTCCAGAGAACATTATCTGTGAACACAATTCACCGTGCCATCCGCCGTTGCCAGCTAAAACTCTATAGTTCAAAGAAGAAGCCGTATCTAAACATGATCCAGAAGCGCAGACGTCTTCTCTGGGCCAAGGCTCATTTAAAATGGACTGTGGCAAAGTGGAAAACTGTTCTGTGGTCAGACGAATCAAAATTTGAAGTTCTTTATGGAAATCAGGGACGCCGTGTCATTCGGACTAAAGCGGAGAAGGACGACCCAAGTTGTTATCAGCGCTCAGTTCAGAAGCCTGCATCTCTGATGGTATGGGGTTGCATTAGTGCGTGTGGCATGGGCAGCTTACACATCTGGAAAGACACCATCAATGCTGAAAGGTATATCCAGGTTCTAGAGCAACATATGCTCCCATCCAGACGACGTCTCTTTCAGGGAACACCTTGCATTTTCCAACATGACAATGCCAAACCACATACTGCATCAATTACAGCATCATGGCTGCGTAGAAGAAGGGTCCGGGTACTGAACTGGCCAGCCTGCAGTCCAGATCTTTCACCCATAGAAAACATTTGGCGCATCATAAAACGGAAGATACGACAAACAAGACCTAAGACAGTTGAGCAACTGGAATCCTACATTAGACAAGAATGGGTTAACATTCCTATCCCTAAACTTGAGCAACTTGTCTCCTCAGTCCCCAGACGTTTACAGACTGTTGTAAAGAGAAAAGGGGATGTCTCACAGTGGGAAACATGGCCTTGTCCCAACTTTTTTGAGATGTGTTGTTGTCATGAAATTTAAAATCACCTAATTTTTCTCTTTAAATGATACATTTTCTCAGTTTAAACATTTGATATGTCATCTATGTTCTATTCTGAATAAAATATGGAATTTTGAAACTTCCACATCATTGCATTCCGTTTTTATTTACAATTTGTACTTTGTCCCAACTTTTTTGGAATCGGGGTTGTACATTCAACATGGCTAAAAACCGAACAGGCTGAGAACTGCAAGAGTCACGATACAAGGTTACTAAAACTGAAAACGTAATTGAACAACACGTTAATTAAGAAATAAAGCAAGTTTAAAAATGACTTCAGTTCTGCTTTAACAAACACTCAAGAGAAAAAAATGTTCGCTGAGAATGCATGACTTGAAATAAAAATCAATCTTTTTGAGAAATCCTTCACACTGAATCTTCCCTTTGTTTATTTTACTTGTTGACTGCACTTTATACAGTATAATGTAGAAATGTTTAAATTCGGTATTTTTGAACGCACCCTTGCTTCACAGGTGCCTAAGAAGATTTCTGACGGTTTCCAGATAACGTGTTTTCATGTTTCTATACCTGATGAAATGGAAACAGTTCATGCCTGTATCTGTATGGATCATAAACAGCACGGTGGGTGTGAAACGCTACACCAGCTGTTACCTTCTCCGCCTCTGAAAATACAGACGAATAATCCACTGTGCGATGAAGGGCCAGACGAGAGCCAAGGCCACGGTGCCCGGGGAAATGTCAAACGGCCACCAGGACGGCTTCTGTACACAAACACACATGTAGAAATGATATTAAATATAAAACCAGTGCCGTGTTCACCCAGGAGTCAGAGATTTGGACTGATCAGCGTGATCAATAATTATTGTGTTTACATGCAGGCTAATTAGTTCATAATCACAGTAATAATTTCTTTATTTTATCAAACTGCACACAGCGAAAGCAGGCTGTCTTAAACGAGTGCTGGTGCAGAAAATCTGGCCCCGCTTTAAGGATCAAAGTGCAGCCAGTCTGAGATTCTAGGTCAGAAGTAAATCAGAAGAGATTAAAATGTCAATCGTTACATAACCTACCCTGTGAGTCCTGCTGGCTGGGGGTATCAGATATTCTGAGGGTAAGGCCGCTGATCTCGCCTGGGAAGAGCAAAACGGGCCAATCACAAGACGGTCAAAGGACTTGGGCACGTACTGTTTTTCCAACATCATGAGCAAACAAACAGTCACTTATTAGCTCATTTTAAACACAATGTGTTTTTCTGAGCCAAACCTGCAATGAAATCATGGTAAAGCCAGAGCTCCCGATATAGCTGTAAATTATTTTTGTGCCTGTCCAAAATATAACATAAAACCAAGTCGTGATAACTAACCTAATCCCGATAGCGTAAAACTAATCCCGATAACATAAAATTAATCCTGATAATGTAAAACTAATCCCAATACCATAAAACTAACCCTAATAATGTAAAACTAGTCCCGATAATGTAAAATTAATCCTAATACCATAAACCTAATCCCGATAACATAAACCTAATCCTGATGCCGTAAACCTACTCCTAATACCATAAACCTAACCCCAATAACATATTTATGAAGTGTATATGTGGTATATAGTGTGTATATATATATATATATATATGGGTTTTTTTGGTAATTATATATTTATATAGATATTTATGAAGTGTATATATGGTATATAGTATATATTTTTTGTAATTATATATTTATATAGATATTTATGTAGTGTATATATGGTATGTAGTATATATTTTTGTAATTAAATATTTATATAGATATTTATGAAGTATATATATATATGGTATGTAGTATATATTTTTGTAATTATATATTTATATAGATATTCATGAAGTGTATATATTTGTATAGGAGTATTAATGTAGTTTGGATTTCGGGGTAGTTAAAAAGGGGTGGGAAATTAAAAAAGTATTGTACTTCCCACTCCTTTTTCGAACAATGTGCGGTGTATTGTAATGTCTTAGCTCTTTATTATTTTATTTAGGTTTTTTTTGTCACTTTCTTGTTGTCTTTCTTTTGTATGTACAAATAGTTACATACATTTTTTATACATGTTCGAAATAAAAATAAATTCATTCATTCATAAACCTAAAAATGTAAAACTAGTCCCGATACCGTAAACCTAATCCCGATACCGTAAACCTAATCCTAATGCGGTAAACCTAATCCCGATAACATGAACCTAATCCCAATACCGTAAAACTAATCCCGATAACCTAATCCAGATAACATAAGCCTAAACCTAATAATGTAAAACTAGTCCCGATAATGTAAACCTAATCCAGATAACATAAAACTAACCCTAATAATGTAAACCTAATCCTGATAACATAAACCTAATCTTAATACCATAAAACTAAATCACAATTATATAAAACTAGTCCCGATAATGTAAACCTAATCCCGATAATGTAAAATTAATCCTAATACCGTAAACCTAATCCCGATAATGTAAACCTAATCCTGATAACGTAAACCTAATCAGGATAACATAAACCTAAACCTAATAATGTAAAACTAGTCCCGATAATGTAAACCTAATCCAGATAACATAAAACTAACCCTAATAATGTAAACCTAATCCTGATAACATAAACCTAATCTTAATACCATAAAACTAAATCACAATTATATAAAACTAGTCCCGATAATGTAAACCTAATCCCGATAATGTAAAATTAATCCTAATACCGTAAACCTAATCCCGATAATGTAAAATTAATCCTAATACCATAAACCTAATCCCGATAACGTAAACCTAATCCTGATAACGTAAACCTAATCAGGATAACATAAACCTAAACCTAATAATGTAAAACTAGTCCCGATAATGTAAACCTAATCCTGATAACATAAACCTAATCTTAATACCATAAAACTAAATCACAATTATATAAAACTAGTCCCGATAATGTAAACCTAATCCCGATAATGTAAAATTAATCCTAATACCACAAACCTAATCCCGATAACGTAAACCTAATCCTGATAACGTAAACCTAATCAGGATAACATAAACCTAAACCTAATAATGTAAAACTAGTCCCGATAATGTAAACCTAATCCAGATAACATAAAACTAACCCTAATAATGTAAACCTAATCCTGATAACATAAACCTAATCTTAATACCATAAAACTAAATCACAATTATATAAAACTAGTCCCGATAATGTAAACCTAATCCCGATAATGTAAAATTAATCCTAATACCATAAACCTAATCCCGATAACGTAAACCTAATCCTGATAACGTAAACCTAATCAGGATAACATAAACCTAAACCTAATAATGTAAAACTAGTCCCGATAATGTAAACCTAATCCAGATAACATAAAACTAACCCTAATAATGTAAACCTAATCCTGATAACATAAACCTAATCTTAATACCATAAAACTAAATCACAATTATATAAAACTAGTCCCGATAATGTAAACCTAATCCCGATAATGTAAAATTAATCCTAATACCACAAACCTAATCCCGATAACATAAACCTAATCCTGATAACGTAAACCTAATCAGGATAACATAAACCTAAACCTAATAATGTAAAACTAGTCCCGATAATGTAAACCTAATCCAGATAACATAAAACTAACCCTAATAATGTAAACCTAATCCTGATAACATAAACCTAATCTTAATACCATAAAACTAAATCACAATTATATAAAACTAGTCCCGATAATGTAAACCTAATCCCGATAACGTAAACCTAATCCTGAAAACGTAAACCTAATCAGGATAACATAAACCTAAACCTAATAATGTAAAACTAGTCCCGATAATGTAAACCTAATCCAGATAACATAAAACTAACCCTAATAATGTAAACCTAATCCTGATAACATAAACCTAATCTTAATACCATAAAACTAAATCACAATTATATAAACCTAATCCCGATAATGTAAAATTAATCCTAATACCGTAAACCTAATCCCGATAATGTAAAATTAATCCTAATACCGTAAACCTAATCCCGATAATGTAAAATTAATCCTAATACCATAAACCTAATCCAGATAACATAAACCTAAACCTAATAATGTAAACCTAATCCCGATACCGTAAACCTAATCCTGTAAACCTAACCCTGATACCGTAAACCTAATCCTAATGCGGTAAACCTAATCCAGATGTAAAACTCGTCCCGATAACGTAAACCTAATCCAGATAACATAAAACTAACCCTAATAATGTAAACCTAATCCCGATAACATAAACCTAATCTTAATACCATAAAACTAATCCTGATGATGTAAAACTTATCCTGATAACTTTAATCTAATCCTGGTACCGTAAAACTAACCCTGATAACTTTAAACTAATCCCGATACCATAAATTTAACCCTGATAACAAAACCTAACCCTAATAACAAAAAATAATAACAATAACATAAAACTAAATCAGGATAACATAAACCTAATCCCAATAATGTAAAACCAATCCCGATAAAGTGCAACTAATCCAGATAATGCACAACACATATTGATAAGATAAAAACTAATCTCGACAACATACAACTAATCCCAATACTGTTAAACTAATTCAGATAAATTTAAACTAATCCCGGTTTCATAGTCTTAGCCCTGACAATAAAAACCTAACTCGAATGGCATACGACTAATCCCGATAACATAAAAACCAATCCCTGCAACGTGAACCTAATCCCGGTAATGTAAACCTAATCCTAATTCCATAAAACTAATCCCGCTAACGCTAAACTAATCTCAGTTATGCAAAACTGATCTCGAGAAGATACAATTTATCCTGATGACACAAAACTAATCCCGGTAACATAAATCTCATCATAATACCGTAAAACTAATCCTGTTAACATTAAATTTATCCTGATACCATAAACTTAACCCTAATAATAACATATAACTAATCACGATACCGTAAAACTCATCCCGAGAACGTAAAACGAATCCTGATAACATAAAACTAATCCTGATGTAAAACTAATCCTGAGAACATAAATGTAATCCGAACAATATAAAACTAAATCATAACACACAACCCTATTCCTGATAACTAACATCAACCTGATAAAATAAAATCTAAACCTCTTTAAGCTTTAAACCATTCTAAAAACACGTAATCCTAATCAGTTTGAATCCTCATCCTACCATAAATCTAATCCGAACAATCTTAAGAACATAAAAATGAAGCCTAATAACTTAAAAGCTAATCTTAATAATTAAATATTTAAAGGGGTACCGAATATAATATATACAGTTGCTGTGACAAAGTAACGTATTCTTAAGTATTCTATCAAATTTATATACTAGAAAACAACGAAATATCTTGGTAATTGTAAATATAATACTTTATACGCTAAACCGCACAAGAGTCGCCATTTTTAAAAGACCGTGATGTCAGCGCTACCCACTGCACTAGCGGAACTCTCCGAAATAGAGGAGAGAAGCGTGTAATCATGGCGTCGGGCGCATCAAGCAAAAGCGACAGCTCTGTCGAATCACACGAAGAGATCCCGCAAGACACACTGCAAGCAGGCTATGGCTTAGAAGGGTACCAGTTTGAACCTAGGAGAGGTACTATGTAGTGGAAGTTCATTATGTCTAACTATTAAAGCTATTTTAAGTTCGTTTCTTAAGACAAGGATTTCTTAAGATGTTGCCTTGTTGACAGTTTCGGCGAGAATCTTCCGCCTTCTTCAAAACAGTCACCAGATGTCGAGTGGTGACGTGCCTTATCAGCTGATGTTACGCTACGGAGGCGTGAACGTCCTGCCCAATTTGACAGGTAGTTCACGCCTCCTGCTGTCAGGTCGCTCCCCCAGGACACATCTGGTGACTGTTTTGAAGAAGGCGGAAGATTCTCGCCGAAACTGTCAACAAGGTAACGTCTTAAAAAATCCTTGTCTTAAGAAACGAACTTAAAATAGCTAGGAGAGGTACTCTCGACTCCGGTGATGAAATAAGAGAAGAAAGCTCGGATGACGGCGAGGATGAGACTGATGCTGACCATGGGCATGGCGAGCGTGGGGCAGAGCGTCTGCGTGCAGGTGACACGGCGTGGTGCTCGTGCGGAAAATGTAACGTGGAGTTGCTCACGAGTCCAGCAGAATTTATTTGCTGCAATGAGATAGGCGCCACCCGTGGACTTGCGAAATCGTCGCAAGAGGCAGAAACAGGTATTTCACACGTGCTATTCCCAACCTCAATGAGCCAACACAACTGGGCACATACATACGTCATGAGTGTTACGCAGAGAAAATGAACGCGCATTCTGATTGGATAAAATTAATATCATGGCGGGCTGTTCAAACTGCGGAAATAGTTTGCTCGAGCTACTTTCAAAACACTATAACTTTCCAACCTTAGAACAAAAAACGTTTCTAAGTCTTGAATAAGGTTCGTTAATGTGTGTTTTATTGTTATATTTACTCTATATATTGCCCTCTGTTCCCCTTTAAATATATATATATAGTTAATCATGTTCACTGTAAAAGTATGAGGCACTGAGTCTATCGCCCTGTTTTTGTGGGAATTCGGATCACGGTGCTCCTGGAGTGGTTCGTGTGGTGGAACGGATCGGATCCTGTTCCTGACATGCTGCAAGTGATAAAACCTTCACTGTGTAATAAAGTGATCATTATTATTCTCACAGTGTCGGGGTGCAGCTGAAACTCTACGCTACGTTAGTTTCTCAGTCAGTGTGTGATTTTGGGCTGTAAATTAGACCTGAACTGGCTGTGTGCGGGTCACCTGTGAGGCTGTAAGAGCCTCGAGTGTGTGCAGTCTCTCGAGGACGCTCTGCATGTCCTCCTGTAGCCGTGTTAAAGCCGTGACGATCTGCTCGTTCAGATCGCCGCCTCCGGCTGCGTCAGACCCCCAGCGCTCTCCGTCACCTCCTGCACCCTGTAACGACCCTGTGACCCCTGACCCCGTGCCTGAAGACCTTGACCCTGAGATAGAAGACAGACTCATTTAAAAAAAAAAAAAAAGCTACTTACTTATTTATATAATTTTTTTCGAACGGAGGTGCTTCACACAGGCCGTACCTCGTCCTTTCCTGATCAGAGCGCTGACGGGTCTGCCCATGCTCAGGCTGCTTCTCGAACCACTTCCTCCTCCACTCGTCTTCCCATCTTCTCCTCCGTGCTGAACGCCGTCTTGTCCTCTCAGCAGGATCTCGCAGTCTCTGTCTGCCGATTGCAGGCCCTCCTGAGAGCACCGAGTGCTGCGGCGTTCCTCCAGACAGCGGGTCACGTGAGAATCACCGCTCTGCTCCACACACACACACGATCATCTTCTCTATGTAATCATCATAATTTTCTCAGAAAGTGAAATATGTTCTCGTCAACCAGTCAGGATTCATTATTCCTCAATCCTGTGCAAGAACATTTGGGTCATTCCATGTCAATTCACACAAATGCCCAAAACCTCCCCAGTGACACCTCTTCAATTTGCCTTATTTGTATTTTCTTAGTGCCTTATGATGTCAAATGAAAGAATCCAAAATTTTAGCTTCCTGGCTCGAACGTTTTTTGAGTTATGGCCCTTCAAAGTTTGGGTGCTACGCCCACTTTTGGGGTCCGGGAATTGTGCACTTAATTTGCAAGCATTTTTGGAGGCCCATATCTTTTGTTCTAAGGGGAATATAGACCTGTAAATTGCTATATCCATGTATTCTGGCCCTGTCTATCAGATTCTGCACCTAAAAATAGCACAGGTTTACTAACTTTATTGATATTAACCCCTTAAAAGTGGATTTTTTAATGACACAATTTTTTTGACATTTTGGGGGTCCATATCTTGGAAAGTTTTTATGTTGATGGGGTTTCAACTGATTTATCATCATATTTGGGAACTTTACTGTGTACTTAGAGTGTTTCAGGGCACTCAGAGCTTTGGTGGGGGTACAGGAGGGCCCCAAATATGGCTTCGGGACAAAATTACCGTTTGGTACACCCTACTTCAGGCCATTAGTTGGCCATGTGGGCACATGATGACTGGAATGAACCTTTAACCCTATCAGCAGACACCTTTTATCAAACTTTTAAGCCAATAAAAACTTTGATTATCCAACTCCTTCAATATAAACTAAGCATTTGTATATGGTACTATTTTGGCATATTTTCTGAAAAATCCTAAGTCCGGATAAATATCATATCAGGTAAATTGAAGAGAGGTCTCACTGGGGAGGGTGTGTGAATTGACATGGAATGACCCATTTAATAAACATGGTGCTCATGGAAATATTGTTCGTTTGGAGAGAGAGGAAAAAAAACAAAAAAACAAAAAATGTTCGTATCCGACGTTTTGCTTCCGAGTTTGTGTAAATTTACATAAAGGAGACGACTCACTAACGTGAACCTCAAAAATGATCGGCTTCAAATCGTATAATCGGTAACGAGCGAGTGCGATTTTACATACGGATTACACCGTCGAGTTTAAACGCAGTTTAATCAGTAGAGAGTTAGCGTGTGTGTGTGTGCGCGTGCGCAGTGGCTGAGCTGCATTACTGGAAGCTTTTGTGCCCCATCTAAACAGGACACACTCTTTCACCATTTAGTCGCTGTTTTCGTGGGCGTTACTCGCCAGGTTTCCATTGCAGTGTTGCGCAAAACAGAAGTGGTTTTTGATTTATTTATTTATTGTTTTTATTTTTATTAAAGTTGACAAAATGCAACATGATTGTAAATGGTCTGTTTCTCGACTGAGTGATGGTAGTATAGGTAATCGTATGCTTCCTCGTAAAATTAAGGATTAATTTCACGAGTGATTTCGAAGTTTTGACATTTTCAAAACTTCGAAATCACTCGTGAAATTAATCCTTAATTTTACACGATGACTTGTTTATAATATACAGGTGCTGGTCATATAATTAGAATATCATGAAAAAGTTGATTTATTTCAGTAATTCCATTCAAAAAGTGAAACTTGTATATTATATTCATTCATTCCACACAGACTGATATATTTCAAGTGTTTATTTCTTTTAATTTTGATGATTATAACTGACAACTAATGAAAATCCCAAATTCAGTATCTCAGAAAATTAGAATATCGTGAAAAGGTTCAGGATTGAAGACACCTGGTGCCGCACTCTCATCTCATCTCATTATCTCTAGCCGCTTTATCCTGTTCTACAGGGTCGCAGGCAAGCTGGAGCCTATCCCAGCTGACTACGGGCGAAAGGCGGGGTACACCCTGGACAAGTCGCCAGGTCATCACAGGGCTGACACATAGACACAGACAACCATTCACACTCACATTCACACCTACGCTCAATTTAGAGTCACCAGTTAACCTAACCTGCATGTCTTTGGACTGTGGGGGAAACCGGAGCACCCGGAGGAAACCCACGCGGACACGGGGAGAACATGCAAACTCCACACAGAAAGGCCCTCGCCGGCCACGGGGCTCGAACCCGGACCTTCTTGCTGTGAGGTGACAGCGCTAACCACTACACCACCGTGCCGCCCTGGTGCCACACTCTAATCAGCTAATTAACTCAAAACGCCCGCAAAGGCCTTTAAATGGTCCCTCAGTCTCGTTCTGTAGGCGACACAATCATGGGGAAGACGGCTGACTTGACAGTTGTCCAAAAGACGACCACTGACACCTTGCACAAGGAGGGCAAGACACAAAAGGTCGTTGCTAAAGACGCTGGCTGTTCACAGAGCTCTGTGTCCAAGCACATTAATAGAGAGGCGAAGGGAAGGAAAAGATGTGGTAGAAAAAAAAAGTGTACAAGCAATAGGGATAACCGCACCCTGGAGAGGATTGTGAAACAAAACCCATTCAAAAATGCGTGGGAGATTCACAAAGAATGGACTGCAGCTGGAATCAGTGCTTCAAGAACCACCAAGCACAGACGTATGCAAGACACGGGTTTCAGCTGTCGCATTCCTTGTGTCAGGCCACTCTTGAACAAGAGACAGCGTCAGAAGCGTAAAGACAAAAAGGACTGGACTGCTGCTGAGTGGTCCAAAGTTATGTTCTCTGATGAAAGTAAACTTTGCATTTCCTTTGGAAATCAAGGTCCCAGAGTCTGGAGGAAGAGAGGAGAGGCACAGAATCCACGTTGCTTGAGGTCCAGTGTAAAGTTTCCACAGTCAGTGATGGTTTGGGGTGCCATGTCATCTGCTGGTGTCGGTCCACTGTGTTTTCTGAGGTCCAAGGTCAACGCAGCCGTCTACCAGGAAGTTTTAGAGCGCTTCATGCTTCCTGCTGCTGACCAGCTTTATGGAGATGCAGATTTCATTTTCCAACAGGACTTGGCACCTGCACACAGTGCCAAAGCTACCAGTACCTGGTTTGAGGACCATGGTATCCCTGTTCTTAATTGGCCAGCAAACTCGCCTGACCTTAACCCCATAGAAAATCTATGGGGTATTGTGAAGAGGAAGATACGATACGCCAGACCCAACAATGCAGAAGAGCTGAAGGCCACTATTACCCCTTTTCCACCAAATCAGTTCCAGGGCTGGTTCACAACTCGTTCAACTTGCGAGCCAGCTGAGAACCAGTTTGCTTTTCCATAGCTCGCGGTGCTAAGCGGAGCCACGTCATTATGTTGCTGTATACGTCAGTTACGTCGCTACATTTGCATAAACCTTGGCGCGAATATCGAAGCAAAAACAACACAGAAGAAGCAGCAGCAACAACAACAATAATAATGGACGACTTCACGTTCGTACAGTTGCTGCTTCTCGTCGCTTAAAAATGGCGATCTTTCACGGTCTTGTTATTGTTGTTGGTCTTAACAACTCCGCCCCCCCCGCTGACGTAAGCGGTTCTTTCCTCTGGCCCAGCAGAGAGTTGGTGCTAGTCTGGAACCGGTTTTTCTGGCCCCAGAGCCAGTTCTTTGTCAGTAGAAACAGAAAACCCGGTTCCAAACTAAGCACTGGCCCCGAACCAGCCCTGGAACTGCTTTGGTGGAAAAGGGGCGTATCAGAGCAACCTGGGCTCTCATAACACCTGAGCAGTGCCACAGACTGATCGACTCCATGCCACGCCGCATTGCTGCAGCAATTCAGGCAAAAGGAGCCCCAACTAAGTATTGAGTGCTGTACATGCTCATACTTTTCAGTTGGCCAACATTTCTAAAAATCCTTTTTTTGTATTGGTCTTAAGTAATATTCTAATTTTCTGAGATACTGAATTTGGGATTTTCTTTAGTTGTCAGTTATAATCTCATCTCATCTCATTATCTCTAGCCACTTTATCCTTCTACAGGGTTGCAGGCAAGCTGGAGCCTATCCCAGCTGACTACGGGCGAAAGGCGGGGTACACCCTGGACAAGTCGCCAGGTCATCACAGGGCTGATACACAGACACAGACAACCATTCACACTCACATTCACACCTACGCTCAATTTAGAGTCACCAGTTAACCTAACCTGCATGTCTTTGGACTGTGGGGGAAACCGGAGCACCCGGAGGAAACCCACGTGGACACGGGGAGAACATGCAAACTCCGCACAGAAAGGCCCTCGCCGGCCACGGGGCTCGAACCTGGGACCTTCTTGCTGTGAGGCGACAGCGCTAACCACTACACCACCGTGCCGCCCTCAGTTATAATCATCAAAATTAAAAGAAATAAACACTTGAAATATATCAGTCTGTGTGGAATGAATGAATATAATATACAAGTTTCACTTTTTGAATGGAATTACTGAAATAAATCAACTTTTTCATGATATTCTAATAATATGACCAGCACCTGTATAGGGTCAAATTCATACTTCGGAAGCCATTCAAGTTCACAACATTTGTCATTCAGGTTTTCTGAACCAATCAGGGCGCGAGACCATCTTGCACGTTTGAATCAGTTTCTAAAGCGTCTTTCAGCGTGACACGGCGACACGACACGAGGATTTTAACATCTTTCAGGATTGATCCCGGATATTTCTCTGGTCTCAGATGCCGATCCAATGCTGCCTGCATTACTTTGAGAGTCTGGTTCGTAGTTTCCCCCATTTTCTTTCCTCGCTTCTGCATAAAACAGCGATAGCACCTTGTCTAACTCGCAGCATTCATACGCCACTACAGAGTCATTTATTTGTCTTTCTGCGGCCTGTTTCTTAAACATGCAAAGCCAAAAATTCGTACTTTTTGGGGGGGTATTTTCATTTTCGCTTGCAGCTTTCGATTGGTTTATCATTTCTTCGTTTTTTTGACCAAATTTGCTCATTTTTGTAACCGTAACCATGCAACGAACTAGCCAATAGCATTTCAGAAATACGGCCCCGTGTTAAAGTGCATATCACGAGTAAATTCAGGAGCGAGATCAATGTAATTCTCCTATTTTATAATAAACTTTGGTCAAATATCTGTCATATTTTGCACAATTTTTTTACCTTGCGCAATACCAGAAAAATTCAGTTGAAATCGAGCCATCTGAGGCGAATTGGTCCGACTCTGAAAAAACTTGGCATTCGGATTTCCCGGCAAACATTGATTTTCGTGACGTCGCGTGCGGGACGCCTCCTTCCGAATCCTACATCAGCGCTGGTTTGTTTATGAGAAAACGACCTGGTGGTTTTCTGCAAATTTCTTCAACGTTATCGCGTAATTATTAAAATGGTTAACAGATGTAGCGTAGGAGGGTGTAGCAACACCAATCTTGATGGGATTAGTACTCATCATTTCCCAAAAGACCGGACAATGAGAGAGAAATGGGAGCGCTTGGTCTACACAGGCTGTGCACTGAAACCGTGCAAAGCTCGCACAGCCTGCTGGCGCTTCCGCAGGTAACGTCACGAATCTGGCTCCAGACTCCCTTGGGATTTTTCCAGACGCGTTTTGTGCTTTTATTTTTTTCTGCTGTAGACAGATGGCCTTGTGCAAAATTACCCTTCTGGATGAGTGTGTAAAGAGACATACTTTCATAAAAAAAAAAAAAAAAACGAAATTGGTCCAGAATAGACCCCTTCGCAGTAAACGTAATTCATATGTAAGCGGAAATTGCGCGCGCAGCCTGGACCCAAAAAAGACTCAGCGATGCCTAGTTGTTGTGTTGTCGGGTGTCAGAATCGTAGCAGTGATGGGGTTAAAATGTACAGAATTCCAGCAGGATCTCACCCATTCCAAAAAAAAAAAAATCGCCGACGTCGATGGCTACAAGCCATCAAACGTGTAGACTGGGATGAAAGCACCATCAAAACTGCGCGGGTTTGCAGCGCCCACTTCATCACAGGTGAGATCAGGCTATTTACAGGGATGTGATTTGGGGCTGGTGAAATTATCTGAAAATTTTAGCCGGGGGTCTGGGGGCCGCAGGCCCCCAGCTGGTCCAAGGCAGCGCCCTGGTGAGGGGACAAGGGGGGAAGCCCCCCGAAGCTCCTGGGTTTTGGGGGTTTCTGACTTAAAAATTGTACTAAAATGGCAAGCAACACACACAAGAAAAAACTTGTCATGATTAACAAATTCAAGTCAATTTAATGGTCAACATGCAACTCTGACACACACGCTCACTCTCTCCCTCACACACTCACTCTCACATACACACACTCTCTCACTCACTCACTCTCTCACACACACACACCCCAAAGAACCAGCACGGGCAAGGCCCGCTAGCCCCGCGCCTTGGGACGTAATTCGCCCCGATGAGCCGCAGCGCTCCGCTTAGGTTTCGTTTCTATCCCGGGCTCCAGCCCGACTTTGGACGCTCGTAGCTCGGGCAGGGGAGGTCCCAGTATCCCCAAACTTGACAGCCAGAGACCTCTGCCCTCTCCACAAATAACGAAATCGCTGAACAAATGTCTCACAGTCTTATGTCCAACGTCTGTAGCAACCTCTTTCTCCAACCATTCCCAGCGGAACTTGTTTTTCACTATTCTGTCGATTTCTTTAACTCGATTTGCATCTTTACGCTCGATCACGGAGGCTGCCATCTTTCAACTCTTTGTTTGAAGCGAGCTTACGTACAGCTAACAAGCGCGTTCATTGGTTGTTACAGAGCGATGGGCCAATCACGTACCTCGTTTCATCTCAATGACGTAATTGCGTAAATGAGATGAAACGAGGTACGTGATTGGCCCATCGCTCTGTAACAACCAATGAACGCGCTCGCTTCAAACAAAGAGTTGAAAGATGGCAGCCTCCGTGATCGAGGCATAAAGATGCAAATCCGAGGCTGCCATCTTTCAAACAAAGTCGGAACAAATAGGATACGAATGTGGATTTGAGGGAAAAATCGGAAACATTTTTTTTTCCAAGTTTTGAGGTGAAAAAAGCGGAATTCCGCGAATTCGCGGAAAAAATCACATCCCTGTATTTATTAAATCTTTCTTTTTTATTCTTTCTAGTCTTCGTTTATTGATGTAGCAAAATACTTTGGTAACGTTTGTCTGATTAGCTGGGTCATAGTTACACAATGTAATGAATATTGTTAGCATGTTAACTTAGCTTTGCATGCAGTTTTGTTTGTAGGAGAGGTCTCGCTTGACTCAAGCAGTCCAGATTTTGTGCCATCATTATTTGTGTATGCCGAAAATCACAATTTTAAAGCAAGGATGGAAAGGTAAAATGGTGTGCCCTCGCTCTAAATGCCAACTTACGTTGGCTGCTCTAACCTAGCTCCCGCCCCGTTCAGTTTCATTTCTGCTCTCTGCCTCTCGCTTTTTACGCAGCTCTGATTTCTCTTAGCTGCACTCTTTACACTATCATTCCTTTCATGCCATTCCCTCCTGCAAATTGCTGTTTAGTGTTGGTATTTGCTGTTGTAGCTAAAGCCACATTGCCATCACATCACTGGCATAATTTGATTAAAACAAAATGAATATGAATGTCCCATTGTTAATCAAGTTGTACATGCCCGCACATAACAATCATATGCGTCTAAAGACGTGTAGGCACGAAGTTTTTCGTGGGTGTACACTGAAGTCTTGTCAATAAGGTACGAGTATATATCTGGCCATTGTATACCAGGGAACTTACTAACATCGTCCGTCCACTCTTTAATTAAATGCGGATCCGGTAGGCGATGTCCACTTGTTAGAGTTAACTTATTTATGTAGCATTCTCGATCTTGTAACGACAATTGTTTGGCATAATCTGACAGCTCATAATGCCGGGCTATGGGCAGCGCCATTGTTTCTGGGTCCAGGCTGCGTGCGCATCCTGGCAACAGTCGGGTTGTTTCCAAACATGCGAAGGGGTCTATATGCACTTTAAGGAAAAAAGCCCTTCTTGATTGATCAATCAGAATTGAGTAATTTGGCCCTCTGTATTATAAATGTGATTAAAGCTGGGTTTTCTCTTCCAGTGATGGCTTTTAAAAAGAGTGCTCTCTTTTTCAGAAAGGTAGCGTTTCCGCTTGCTCTTCATGTCATCGACTTAAAGTGCCATTCCACCATTGGATGTATTCTTTGGCATAAAATACAATATATTTTATGACAACATGACTAGACAGAGAAATCTTTTAGCTTCAAAATGATATATCAAACATAATTTTTTGACAACAAGTATATTAATTTTGCGACCAAAGTCACCTACCCTTTTAATTTCCGCGCGGTAGTGAAACGTGATGTCATCGGCAGGTTCCCCTTCTTGTGTACCACGTGACGCGCGACGTGGCACAGATTATCAGCAATGGCGGACAGAACGCGATTTCCACTTGTCGATTGCTGTGCCGATATTCACCATCGACCGTCTCCTTTGGGCATCACTTGCTATTTTCCTTCGCTTCTTTTCCGAAGCTGACAATCGCGTTCTATCCGCCGTTGCTGATAATCTGTGCCACGTCACACGTGACGTGGTACACAAGAAGGGGAACCTGCTGATGACATCACGTTTCACTACCGCGTGGAAATTAAAAGGGTAGGTGACTTTGGTCGCAAAATTAATATACTTGTCGTTGTCAAAAAATTATGTTTGATATATCATTTTGAAGCTAAAAGATTTCTCTGTCTAGTCATGTTGTCATAAAATATATTGTATTTTATGCCAAAAAAATACATCCAATGGTGGAATGGCACTTTAACTGTGTGGGGGGGGGGAAAATAAAAATCCATGCGTTTCCATTTCAATTTTGTGAAATACTGCTTTATCGAATCATCTGAAAAACCACTTTGTGAGTGAAAGCTATTTTTTGCAATATTTGAAAGTGTTTTTTTTTTTAAATCACGTTACTAAATGAAAATCAGCTATGTCGTGAACATGCATAGTAATCAAGATGCACACATGATTTTTTTTTTAATTAATAAATAACTAAACAAACAATCTTACTTGTGTGAATCAAGAGGAAGTTGTTGTCCAACAAAACATTTCCATGCAACTAAAAGAGTGATAAACGAGCCCTAAAGCCAAGACGTGCAATGTATTCTTATTCTATCCACATTCACTGGATATGAGCAATCGCGCGCTCTGATTGGCTACTCTACTACTAGGATATCAGCTCATATACCGTGAGTAGAGGAAAAACAAAATGGTGGCACGTGTTGATGAACCAACCGAGGACGAAATAAAAACTCTACTCAAAAACAAAACCCCAAAAATACAACAGCAACAAAATATGGAATGAAAGTATTTGACAGCAAGAACGCATCTTTTTTTATTTTTCAAGAATTATCACATTTTTCACAAATCGCTCCTGTCATTTCGCCGATTTGTTTACATTCTAAGCGGAAATGATTTTGTCGGACGTTTTGCATAAAATTATTTATCGAATTTGCAAAAAATAAAAATGCTCTATTTCTCAAAATCCAGTGAATGCAGATAGAATTAAAAAAAAAAAAAAAGTTATTCCACTCAATCTGGTCGTACATGGATTATATGGAATCAATTTTGTGCCAAAATGTTCATACAATACTTTTGAAATATCAAACAAAAACGACAAATCAAAATACAAAAAAAAAAAAAAGTCAATTTTTTTTAGACTGGCAAACAAATTATTCGTGTAATCGTGCAAAATATCAGTCTATTACTCTTCAGAAACCTTTTATTTTTGTTCCGCGTCTTTCTCAGGTTTTGTTTGATGTAATTTATTTTGGTTGCGATTCCAGCTTTGTCGTTTGCGCTCCCTGACTTTTTGCTTGCAGTTTTGGCACAAACTTCACGTGTGGGCGGGCTGTCCAGGAATGCATTCCCATTGGCTAACTTGTGTTTGACTGACAGCTACGCTCAGCCATTTCCTACTCGGATTCTGGCGGACTGTTTGACGAGTGACCGATCCATTGACAGTAAACAAGGATGGAGTGGACTTCAGTGGCAACTATGATATTGAATTAATTCAACAAAGTGTAAATTCAATATCATAGTCGCCACTGAAGTCCACTCAATCCTTGTTTACTGTCAATGGATCGGTCACTCGTCAAACAGTCCGCCAGAATCCGAGTAGGGAATGCATACATGTCAACCTTTGGTCAATCAAACCTGTATAACCAACCTCCAAAATCCGTATTTCCCTTATAAAATCCGTATAAGATGCAAATTAAAATAATTTACCTAAAATTTGAATGATAATCAACAATGATATATCCCAGTTACTTTTTATTCAATATTAATAACAATAAACCTTCAGAATGAATACAAAGCTCCAATGTTTGACAAAAACACAAAGTGTTATCAGCGTAGTTACGAAGGAAATACTTCGTTGTTTGGAGACAGGTTTCACCGAGCGGCTATTATGCACGAGACTTCATATTAGCCACAAAGTCAGGAAAATCTGTTCGTAAAATTACGTTATAATGACCAAATACAATGAAAAGTATTTTTCCAGTCTCACCTGTGAAAGGTAATCCCATGTGATCTCGTTTGGACGGTAAACCTGTTGGTACAGTTAAACGCAGCACATGAATGAGGCATCTTTATTCTCGGGCGAGGATGACGTATGATTCTACGCAGAAGCCGTCGTCTATGACTTCACGGTTGGCGGGATTCTCGCAATGCGGTGTGCGCATGATCAAAAGTGGAACGAAGTCTCGCTACCACAAGATAACGCGCGATTTCATAAGACTCTTGACTGGCTGTCTGTGGTGTACAGTACGTTTGTTAATGTTATGCGCTCTTTTATCATCGTGGGAATTGATTATAGCTCTAATTAAATATTAAAGTTTTTTTTAAAGAATCCGTATAACTTTATTTATACGCCCGTATACTACGTTTATTGAATCAAATCCGTATAAAATACGGACATCCCGTATAGGTTGACATGTATGGGAATGGCTGAGCGTAGCTGTCAGTCAAACACAAGTTAGCCAATGGGAATGCATTCCTGGACAGCCCACCCACATGTGAAGTTTGTGCCGAAACTGCAAGCAAAAAGTCAGGGAGCGCAAACGAGAAAGCTGGAATCGCAACCAAAATAAATTACGTCAAACAAAACTGAGAAAGACGCGGAACAAAAATAAAAGTTTTCTGAAGAGTAATAGACTGATATTTTGCACGATTACACAAATAATTTGTTTGCCAGTCGAAAAAAATTGACTTTTTTTTTGTATTTTGATTTGTCGTTTTTGTTTGATATTTCAAAAGTATTGTATGGAACATTTTGGCACAAAATTGATTCCATAGGATTATAGCTGCTATCATCTCACATACGACTCGATTTCGTGGAATAACCCCTAATTATTATAACAAATACAACACCATGGCTCTGTTGAATTCTAGATTCTGATTGGTCAGAAGGTGAGGATTCATTTCCTATAACGGCAGCTCTGACAACAGTGTCGCTGCAAATCCCAGGCTTATATTAACACTCTTGTTCTAACACGCTATCCTGGGAACGAGATATTAAAAGCGTCTAATCATTATAAGGAATTATATACGGTGAAGGTTTGCACGAGGACACGATTATAAAACGCTTCCAGAAGGATCCTGCAGTACCAGTGATTTGTAACAGTAAGAAATAAAGCTGTGAAGGTTGAAGTTTTCCACCATGGTCTACAAGTCTATAATGAGACACGCTGTATACATCCTGCCTTCTGAATAACGCATAACGGATGGCGTCCTTGCTCAGCCTCACCTCCTCTGCACCGAACTGGTCCACAGAGTCGCAGTAAACCTCGCTGTCGGAGTCTGAGGCCACGTGATGAGCGCTGCGCACGTCTTCATTATCATCTAGGGAAATCACATAGCTCCTTTGTAAGAACAAGATCTCATCTGCAAGCTTGTATTCTTAATATAACCTGGACACAATACATGGCTTACATAAGAAAATATATAAATACAGTACTGTATGTATATAGGATTTTATTACTCTTGTGTACAGTGGTGCTTGAAAGTTTGTGAACCCTTTAGAATTTTCTATATTTCTGCATAAATATGACCTAAAACATCATCAGATTTTCACACAAGTCCTAAAAGTAGATAAAGAGAACCCAGTTAAACAAATAAGACAAAACTATACTTGGTCATTTATTTATTGAGGAAAATGATCCAATATTACATATCTGTGAGTGGCAAAAGTATGTGAACCTTTGCTTTCAGTATCTGGTGTGACCCCCTTGTGCAGCAATAACTGCAACTAAACGTTTGCGGTAACTGTTGATCAGTCCTGCACACCGGCTTGGAGGAATTTTAGCCCGTTCCTCCGTACAGAACAGCTTCAACTCTGGGATGTTGGTGGGTTTCCTCACATGAACTGCTCGCTTCAGGTCCTTCCACAACATTTCGATTGGATTAAGGTCAGGACTTTGACTTGGCCATTCCAAAACATTAACTTTATTCTTCTTTAACCATTCTTTGGTAGAACGACTTGTGTGCTTAGGGTCGTTGTCTTGCTGCATGACCCACCTTCTATTGAGATTCAGTTCATGGACAGATGTCCTGACATTTTCCTTTAGAATTCGCTGGTATAATTCAGAATTCATTGTTCCATCAATGATGGCAAGCCGTTCTGGCCCAGATGCAGCAAAACAGGCCCAAACCATGATACTACCACCACCATGTTTCACAGATGGGATAAGGTTCTTATGCTGGAATGCAGTGTTTTCCTTTCTCCAAACATAACGCTTCTCATTTAAACCAAAAAGTTCTATTTTGGTCTCATCCGTCCACAAAACATTTTTCCAATAGCCTTCTGGCTTGTCCACGTGATCTTTAGCAAACTGCAGATGAGCAGCAATGTTCTTTTTGGAGAGCAGTGGCTTTCTCTTTGCAACCCTGCCATGCACACCATTGTTGTTCAATGTTCTCCTGATGGTGGACTCATGAACATTAACATTAGCCAATGTGAGAGAGGCCTTCAGTTGCTTAAAAGTTACCTTGGGATCCTTTGTGACCTCGCTGATTATTACACGCCTTGCTCTTGGAGTGATCTTTGTTGGTCGACCACTCCTGGTGAGGGTAACAATGGTCTTGAATTTCCTCCATTTGTACACAATCTGTCTGACTGTGGATTGGTGGAGTCCAAACTCTTTAGAGATGGTTTTGTAACCTTTTCCAGCCTGATGAGCATCAGCAACACTTTTTCTGAGGTCCTCAGAAATCTCCTTTGTTCGTGCCATGATACACTTCCACAAACGTGTTGTGAAGATCAGACTTTGATAGATCCCTGTTCTTTAAATAAAACAGGGTGCCCACTCACACCTGATTGTCATCCCATTGATTGAAAACACCTGACTCTAATTTCACCTTCAAATTAACTGCTAATCCTAGAGGTTCACATACTTTTGCCACTCACAGATATGTAATATTGGATCAGTTTCCTCAATAAATAAATGACCAAGTATAATATTTTTGTCTCATTTGTTTAACTGGGTTCTCTTTATCTACTTTTAGGACTTGTGTGAAAATCTGATGATGTTTTAGGTCATATTTATGCAGAAATATAGAAAATTCTAAAGGGTTCACAAACTTTCAAGCACCACTGTAAAATGTCTCTACATCTAGGCACTTCGTAATAAAATCAGTGATGATCAGATCCCCTGAGTGTTCGATTGAAAACAAATACAGCGACATTAACGTCGTCATACCACGGCGCTCCTGAAAGCTTAAATCTGATTGGATAATCAACACTTTTCCTTTCATGAGCCCTCTGTAAGGTCACCTGTAGCGTGGCCGTTAACGTGTTGGATCTCTCCGTCGTTCTCCTCCGTGTCATTTCCATTCAGAGCGGATTTGGAGCAGTGTGTCCCGTTCGTTAGAGGGGACACGTTATGCCCGATACCACCATTCGCAAGTCCTTTTCCTTCCGAGGTCTTTTTCTTCAGGGCCGATGCTAAAACAAGCATTTAAAATATTAAAATGCAAATATTAACTACTAATCGTATTTTATTTATTCACTCGTTCTTAATTACCCTTTTTTAGCTGCTCACTCTCTCCTTCCTCTTCGTTCTCATCATCTCCACTGTCATCGTCTTCATCCTCCTCCTCATCCTCCTGCTCCTTAACCTCGTTTGCGTTAATCTCCGGAGCGTCTGCTTTGTTCGGACCATGGCCGTCCAAGGTGCCGTTCATTTCCATGGTTCTGATGATGCTTTTTGTGACGCTCTTCGAAGGCGCCGACATCATGTTGCCGATGCCTAGAGATCGCCATAGCAACAACTCTGAGTGTTACATCACCGAGTCTCAAATACAGACTGTTATTTCGGTTTATGAACTGGGGTAACATCTCGTCTAACATTACATCACTCGCACAAACTAATCTACTGAACTGATCTAAACAGCAAGAGAAACAAAGCAGCTCCGTGTGGAGTTGAGACTGAGGGATCATCTCTACAACCTAAACATGACATAACACAACTGTGGGAGGAGGAGGAGGAAGATCACAGGAGGATCTCAGGAGGAACATGCTCACTACACACTTGCCTTCCAGTTGTCTAGCAAATTTTTCCAACTGGGCTGAGCACCGAACCGAACAAACATTCAGCATGTTAGCATAAATAAAGAGGAATAAAACAAGTAATATATTAACAGACGGTCACTGCTACAGTGTGAGTCAGATGGAGAGGATAAACTGACGTCCGGGAGTCGTTTAGATTCATTTTAGAAGTACACTTTCAATGTTTATTTCTGTTTCTAACATGATGCTTTGTGTGTTATTGTTTCTATGTGCAAGAGGTGCATTTAACGCAAACAAAGTATGATGATATGATTCTCTAAAGAGCCAGCCAGCCACGCCTCCTTCAGTGGCACAAACAGGAATAAAACCACGCCTCCTTCACCGCGACTGACACAAAAGCCACACCTCCTTCAGTGGTACAAACAGGAATAAAGCCACGCCTCCTTCAGTGGTACAAACAGGAATAAAACCACGCCTCCTTCAATGTGACTGACACAAAAGCCACACCTCCTTCAGTGGAAGCAACAGGAATAAAAACCACGCCTCCTTCAGTGGCACAAACAGGAATAAAAACCACGCCTCCTTCAGTGTGACTGACACAAAAGCCACACCTCCTACAGTGGAAGCAACAGGAATAAAAACCACGCCTCCTTCAGTGGCACAAACAGGAATAAAACCACGCCTCCTTCACCGCGACTGACACAAAAGCCACACCTCCTTCAGTGGTACAAACAGGAATAAAAACCACGCCTCCTTCAGTGGCACAAACAGGAATAAAACCACGCCTCCTTCACCGCGACTGACACAAAAGCCACACCTCCTTCAGTGGTACAAACAGGAATAAAAACCACGCCTCCTTCAGTGGCACAAACAGGAATAAAAACCACGCCTCCTTCAGTGTGACTGACACAAAAGCCACACCTCCTACAGTGGAAGCAACAGGAATAAAAACCACGCCTCCTTCACTGCAACTGACAGACAAAAGCCACGCCTCCTAGAGTGGAAGCAACAGGAATAAAAGCCACGCCTCCTACAATGGAAGCAACAGGAATAAAAGCCACGCCTCCTACAGTGGAAGCAACAGGAATAAAAGCCACGCCTCCTTCATTGCGACTGACAGACACAAAAGCCACACCTCTTACAGTGGAAGCAACAGGAATAAAAACCACGCCTCCTACAGTGGAAGCAACAGGAATAAAAGCCGCGCCTCCTACAGTGGTATAAACAGGAATAAAAGCCACACCTCCTTCATTGCGACTGACAGACACAAAAGCCACGCCTCTTACAGTGGAAGCAGCAGGAATAAAAGCCACGCCTCCTCCTTGGAAGCAACAGGAATAAAAGCCACGCCTCCTACAGTGGAAGCAACAAGCCTTGAGACCAAGATTGTCAATAAGAATTATAGGTCAGAGACCACGCCTCCTTCACTACGACTGACAGACACAAAGGCCGCGCCTCCTACAGTGGAACCAACAGGAATAAAAGCCACGCCTCCTACAGTGGAAGCAACAGGAATAAAAGCCACGCCTCCTACAGTGGTATAAACAGAAATAAAAGCCACACCTTCACTGCGACTGACAGACAAAAGCCACGCCTCCTAGAGTGGAAGTAACAGGAATAAAAGCCACGCCTCCTTCATTGCGACTGACAGACACAAAAGCCACGCCTCTTACAGTGGAAGCAACAGGAATAAAAGCCACACCTCCTACAGTGGAAGCAACAGATATAAAAGCTATGCCTCCTTCATTGCGACTGACAGACAAAAGCCACGCCTCCTCCTTGGAAGCAACAGCAATAAAAGCCACGCCTCCTACAGTGGAAGCAACAAGCCTTGAGACCAAGATTGTCAATAAGAATTATAGGTCAGAGACCACGCCTCCTTCACTACGACTGACAGACACAAAGGCCACGCCTCCTACAGTGGAAGCAACAGGAAAAAAAGCCGCGCCTCCTACAGTGGAACCAACAGGAACAAAAGCCACGCCTCCTACAGTGGAACCAACAGGAACAAAAGCCGCGCCTCCTACAGTGGAACCAACAGGAATAAGAGCCACGCCTCCTACAGTGGAACCAACAGGAATAAAAGCCGCGCCTCCTACAGTGGAACCAACAAGGCTTGAGACCAAGATTCTGTCAATAAGAATTATAGGTCAGAGACCACGCCCCCTTCACTCCGAATGACAATTAGGCCACACCTTCACTGGGACTGGCAGACACAAAGGCCATGCCTCCTTTAGTGGGACTGGCAGGCACTTAGGCCATGCCTCCTTCACTTGGACTGGCAGGCACTTAGGCCACGCCTCCTTCACTGGGACTGGCAGGAATTGAGGCCATGCTTCCATTAGTGGGAAGGACAGGTTAGAAACCACACCACCTACACTAGGACTGACAGGTACAGATACCACGCCTCCATCAGTGGCACGAACAGCTCAAAGAGAACATCCTTCACTAGGGCTGACTGATACAGAGGCCACGCCTCCTTATGTGAGGCTGACAGGCAATTAGGCCGCACCTTCATCGTGGGACAGACAGCTCAAAGACCTGCTCCACCTGTTTCACAGGGACCGACAGATCCGGAGGCCACTCCTCCTCCACTGGGACAGACTGCTTCATAAGCCACGCCTATTCCCTAAACTGGAACTACCAAACCCAGAAGCATTCTGTGGGGCTCATAGGCACAGAGGCCACGCCTCCTTCATTGATTCGCTTGGACTGCACAATGCTGATAAAGATCTTGAAGTATTTAACCTGCAGTCAGGTCTGAAACTTGGCTGATCTTCTTCTTCTCATCGACGAGCTCGTAGAACGGCCCGAGAACCTGCAGCAGCTGTTCCACCTGCTCCGTCATGGGCATGCTTTCAAGAATCTGAACATAAAAGCTTCAGATGTTTAAAATGCATAGAAACCTAATACCCTTCAGTAAAATGAACAAACACACATCGTTACCAGTTTGAGGTCATCCACGTACGCCATCATGGCTTCTTCCTTTGGCATATCTGCAAGTGCGTGCCAGGCATCCCTACAACACACACACACACACACACAGGAGGTAAACTCTTTTTCTGCAGTATTAGGCAACTCTTGATGATTCCTGCTCGTGTTATCAGTGGTGTGTGAGCTATGTTTTTCCAAAGACGTACAGATCTTCATGTCTGTGAAGATTCTCAATTATCCAGGTCATAGTAAACTGTGGGTGGTAGAAAAGGGCAACTGGACTTGCTTGAAGATTCTTGAAAACGTTTCACCTCTCGTCCGAAAGGCTTCCTCAGTTCTGTCTGACTAATAGGGAGTATCCAGTATTTATCCTCTCCTGGATCAGAATCAGAATCCTGATGACAAGTTCATCTAAGGTGTCGTTGAGGCATCATGTTGGTGTGGGTCACTGGAGGCTGGGTGTGAACGGCGAGTCATTAGGGTGATCAACGGATTGCCCGTTAGGGTGATCAATGGAAAGCTGACCCTCTCTGTCCTCCTGTGAGTCACCGAAAACAGCTGGGTCCTGGCGTACACCCAGCCGTCTGGGAAGAGTGTCCAAGACTGCATTGTAGATGGTTGATAAATGATGTCTTAGACCCCCACCTCTGTTCAGTGATGGCCGTTCCAGGTTGACAAAAATGGCTTCTTTAACTCCTCGCTCATACCAACGATCCTCTCTGGCTAAAATGCGTACGTTACAATCATGAAATGAGTGTCCTTTGTTAAGATGAATGTAGACAGCCGAGTCCTAGCCTGGCTAACACGACTTCAAAGCTCTACGAGCTATTGGTCTGGCCAAGATATTAAGCCCAACTGTTTCCCAGAGCCCGTGGTTGATCCGCCTCCCTGAAATGCCTCAGTTTGCTACTGGTCGAAGCCAGAAAAGGCTGTGATGAAGCTTAAACCAATCACATCACTCTTTCCTCTGACGTATGCGACGCGACGGGGCTAACTGGTAGATTAAACTCTTACCGAAGCCGGTCGGGAGCAAGGCGAAAACGTCCTTTCTTTCAATAAATACCTCCAGGGCTGCTCTTTGCTCCGTTTTCAATGAGAACTTCCCGTTGAATGCTTTCAATACAACATCTATGCGTAATAGATGCGGAAGCGTGAATGAAGCGCTTCCAGCATAGATTCTGTAAACAATCTATGGCTTCCGGTCGCAGTTCCACTATGTCAGTGCCTTGAACATGCCTCTACCCAGGGCCGTTGGAGATGCTCAAAGTTGATTGGTTCCCGATTTTTCGGGAGCTTGGAAGAGCTGTAGATAGCTTGCCTGGCCAGACTAAGCTCGCAACAGGCCCTCGTGTTGCATCACGCTTAGGATGGGCGGGCCCAGGCTAGCCGAGTCCTGGCCTGAGGAGCTGGCTCTCCTGTGTTGAGCCAAGCGCCTGTATAGCGGTTGTTTTGTTTCCCCAATACACTACGTTGTCCTGTTTGTGTCTGGCTATTCTGTCCTTAGGGTGGACCAGTTTCTGCTTCAGGGTGTTACTGGGTCTGAAATGTACCAGAATGTTGTTTGTGTAGAAGATCCTCCTGAGTTTCTCAGATAGACCAGAAATGTAGGGAATGACAATGTCCTTGCGTTTGTTCCTGTTATCATCCTTGTCAGTTATGTTCCTTTTTATGCTCTTTAGGAAAGCCCAGTTGGGATAACCGCAATTCTGAAGTGCTTTCTTGATATGATTCTGCTCCTCCTCTTTTCCTTCTATCGTTGTAGGAATGTTCTGAGCCCTGTGTTGCAAGGTCCTAATGACCCCCAATTTGTGTTCCAGTGGGTGGTGAGAGTCGAAAAGTAGGTCCTGGTCTGTGTGTGGGTTTCCGGTAGACCTCAGTGCTAAGGCTTCTGTCTTGTCTAATGTGTACATCACAATCCAAGAAGGCTAGATTATTCCCACTGACATCCTCCCGAGTGAAGTTGATGTTGCTATCCACTGCATTGATGTGTTTTGAGAAAGCTTCCACCTCATGGATTTTGATTTTAACCCAGGTATCATCCACGTATCTAAACCAATGGCTGGGAGCAACTCCTGCAAAAGTGGTCAAAGCTATATGTTCCACTTCCTCCATGTATAAATTGGCCACAATAGGGGACACTGGTGATCCCATGGCGCATCCATGGTTCTGTCTGTAGAAACTTCCATTAAACTGGAAATAAGTGGTAGTCATGCAGAGGTCAAGCAGGGTGCAAACGACATGATGCCTCAACAACACCTTAGATGAACTTGTCATCAGGATTCTGATTCTGATCCAGGAGAGGATACATATCTGATACTCCCTATTAGTCAGACAGAACTGAGGAAGCCTTTCGGACGAGAGGTGAAACGTTTTCAAGAATCTTCAAGCAAGTCCAGTTGCCCTTTTCTACCACCCACAGTTTACAGATGTTCATGTTTTTAAAACTGCAGGCAGTACATGTTATCAAGTAAACTAATAACCAAGGTGGGTGAACCTTGGAGTGAAGATAAAGTTCACTCAGACGTTCACTTTCACACAGCTAGCGCACCAACATCTGCCAGAGCCGAGCAAACAAACAAATCCTGTTATATCCATAAACAGTGTGTGTGTCTGTGGTAACATCCCATAGAACACACACCCTGCGTTTATAAAGCATTATAGATGCATTAATATCATATATACTCTGGCATACTGTCCACCTGTACCAATGCTCATATTTACACGTAACACAGTCTCTTAATAACATCGAGCTCTCCAAGTTATAATTTCTGTTCATAAGAGCTTTATAAAAAAAACACTACAAGAGAGCCAGGATAAACTGATTTTTTTTTACCAGGTTGAGTGTGTATAAATTACTGTATCACAAATCCGTTACTCTTCAATGTCACCAAGTGATTTCTCAACCCAACAAGAATGTGTCCAGTATGTTGAAGTTCAAATCCACAGATCAGAGGAACCGCATGCTCACTTTCGAACACATACAACCCCGATTCCAAAAAAGTTGGGACAAAAGTACAAATTGTAAATAAAAACGGAATGCAATAATTTACAAATCTGAAAACCTGATATTGTATTCACAATAGAACATAGACAACATATCAAATGTCGAAAGTGAGACATTTTGAAATTTCATGACAGCAACACATCTCAAAAAAGTTGGGACGGGGCAGTAAGAGGCTGGAAAAGTTAAAGGTACAAAAAAGGAACAGCTGGAGGACCAAATTGCAACTCATTAGGTCAATTGGCAATAGGTCATTAACATGACTGGGTATAAAAAGAGCATCTTGGAGTGGCAGCAGCTCTCAGAAGTAAAGATGGGAAGAGGATCACCAATCCCCCTAATTCTGCGCCGACAAATAGTGGAGCAATATCAGAAAGGAGTTTGACAGTGTAAAATTGCAAAGAGTTTGAACATATCATCATCTACAGTGCATAATATCATCAAAAGATTCAGAGAATCTGGAAGAATCTCTGTGCGTAAGGGTCAAGGTCGGAAAACCATACTGGGTGCCCGTGATCTTCGGGCCCTTAGACGGCACTGCATCACATACAGGCATGCTTCTGTATTGGAAATCACAAAATGGGCTCAGGAATATTTCCAGAGAACATTATCTGTGAACACAATTCACCGTGCCATTCGCCGTTGCCAGCTAAAACTCTATAGTTCAAAGAAGAAGCCGTATCTAACAGGGGTGTGCAAAAATATCGATACGGCGATATATCGCGATACTTTGTCTTCTGATTCAATATCGATACTCAAAATTTGAATATCGATATTTTTTCAAATAATAAATCATGTTTCAGATGGGTTGTAAATCCAGTACGACTTCCGCACCTCCGCTCCGCGAGGTGTCGCTGTGCCGCTCCCTCACTGCAAGGCACTCTTCGTCTTCTCTTTTTTCCCCGGCGGTTGCAGTGAGGAAAAAAAACAAGCAAGCATGGCTGTTAACGTAAACCTAGAGACGCCGCCGAACTTTAAGGCAGATGTTTGGAGGCACTTTGGATTCCAAAGGAAAGGAGAAAAAAAAACAGTGAGCCGGTGTTCTGTAAAGTTATCCTACCTCTTGGATTTGTCCTACCAAGCCTACTGCGCATGCGCGAAATCCAGGAGGGTAGGAAAATTCAACAGTAGTTTTGTTCTACCGATCAGCTGGGCTGATAGAAAATCAGTATTTCACGCATTTGCCGATTTTTATGTTTTGTGCGTATTGGTCGAGTCTTTGGCCGAGTCAAATAATTTGTAATGCCTTGTTTTGAATAATAAACCGGTCTGTATGAGAACTTGCTAATTCATGTGTTCTGCGCATGCGCAGTAGGAGATTAAGATGCCCACTGCACTTTTCAATGTGTTTCAGACAGTGTGTTGTTCCTGCAAAATAAGCACAAGTTAAATGTTCTCCGGTATATGTTCTCAAGTTTACAAAGAACAAATTGATATTAGTGTTAGCGCTGAAATGTATGTGCAGTCTGCAGTGCAAGTTTTAAGTTTTCATAAAACAATTTGATTCTGCTTGTTAAGCAGCACTGATGTGTCCATGCTTACAGAAAAGTTGAGAATACTAGCACAGAAATGGGAATTTTCTGTATGTTGTAGTGAAGCAACTCTTGGTTTTGCCAGCAGTGGAATAGAGACAAATATATGTCTGGCAAGAGTGTGTAGTTATGTATGTGAAATGTAATTTTACAGTGGTCAATAAATTCTGATTTTCTTCAGTGACACAGATATCTTGATGTGGTTGAAATTTCTTGCAATATATCGGTTATCGCAGAATCGCTGTACCGTGATATTATCGTTATCGTGGGCAAAATATCGCCATAGTATCGTATCGTGAGGTATCTGGTGATACCCAGCCCTAGTATCTAAACATGATCCAGAAGCGCAGACGTCTTCTCTGGGCCAAGGCTCATTTAAAATGGACTGTGGCAAAGTGGAAAACTGTTCTGTGGTCAGACGAATCAAAATGTGAAGTTCTTTATGGAAATCAGGGACGCCGTGTCATTCGGACTAAAGAGGAGAAGGACGACCCAAGTTGTTATCAGCGCTCAGTTCAGAAGCCTGCATCTCTGATGGTATGGGGTTGCATTAGTGCGTGTGGCATGGGCAGCTTACACATCTGGAAAGACACCATCAATGCTGAAAGGTATATCCAGGTTCTAGAGCAACATATGCTCCCATCCAGACGACGTCTCTTTCAGGGAAGACCTTGCATTTTCCAACATGACAATGCCAAACCACATACTGCATCAATTACAGCATCATGGCTGCGTAGAAGAAGGGTCCGGGTACTGAACTGGCCAGCCTGCAGTCCAGATCTTTCACCCATAGAAAACATTTGGCGCATCATAAAACGGAAGACACGACAAAAAAGACCTAAAACAGTTGAGCAACTAGAATCCTACATTAGACAAGAATGGGTTAACATTCCTATCCCTAAACTTGAGCAACTTGTCTCCTCAGTCCCCAGACGTTTACAGACTGTTGTAAAGAGAAAAGGGGATGTCTCACAGTGGGAAACATGGCCTTGTCACAACTTTTTTGAGATGTGTTGCTGTCATGAAATTTAAAATCACCTAATTTTTCTCTTTAAATGATACGTTTTCTCAGTTTAAACATTTGATATGTCATCTATGTTCTATTCTGAATAAAATATGGAATTTTGAAACTTCCACATCATTGCATTCTGTTTTTATTTACAATTTGTACTTTGTCCCAACTTTTTTGGAATCGGGGCTGTAGAAGAAAAAAAAAAAAAAGATCATGTGATGTGTGATATTCGGTACCATTTGACTTTCCCGACAGGATCCCAGAAGCCCGGGCGGGGAATGTTGCACGGGCCCTGAGTCGCCTGCTTGTAGTAGCTGTAGAATTTCAGCATCATTTCGTTAGACGGCTGAAAGGAACCTGCGAGATCAGACGGGTTGTCATGAGTTAAAATTATTCCAGCTCATCATTAGAACACGTTCATGTGTTATCAAGGATGATTTGTTGGCTGTGATGTGTTATTCATGATAGCACGTACCGTACACAAACACGAGTGCTCTATTGCTTTTATACACACAGGGTTCCTACACCTTCTTAAATATCAAATTCAGAGATGCCAACCTTTTGTGAAATCAATGTGTAGTGACACATGCATACGAGGGCCATTCTGAGTGAATACAGGTGACTAAAACGAACTGGGACATGTTGGTTTTGGGGGGAGAAAATTGTTGATTTGGGTTTTTTTTTTTTCAATTATCTGAAAAATAAAACCAAACCACAATCACTCATGATTTTCTCATGAGTGATACTCATAACTCACCACATTCACACAAAGTAAAGACTTCTCTGGTAATCTCTATACAATCAACTTTCAAACAGTGAATATTATTTTCGTAACTTTACTACACAAATGCAGATTACATGCCATCAATATTTATAGATAACATACTGGAACACTCAATTAGCAAATACTCAAATAGTTTAATAAACAAATGCAGATTACACGCCATCAATGTTTATAGAGAATATGCTGGAACACTCAATTAGCAATACGCAAATAGCAGGGATGAGAGTGGGTGGTCATCAAAAAAGCAGAAAACAAGATGGCGCCCAAAGCCAATGGCTTCAAGATGCCCCCCCCGGAAAATTTTGAAAAATAAGGCCTTACAAACCACTTGTCCTGCAATCTGAGCTGTAGTAGATTAAAAAAATATATATCTGTTGTCTTTTTTATATATTTACATGAAAATATGTTTCAAATCAATAGGAGTATTATTTGAATTCAAGATAAAATCACATTCTACATTCAAGGGTATGGTTATAATCAGGGCTTTGAACCAGAATTTTTTTCCTATTGGTTCGTTCCGAACAGAAACGGAATTTTAACGTTTCCGGTTTTGGGTTCCACCATTAAATAGACGTTCCCGAACTGGTTAGAACAAAAAAAATTTCGTTCCCGGAACGGTTAATTACGTTCCCTGTCAGCTGTTTAACAAACGGCTATAAAATTATGTCTCTGTCTCATCCAGCATAAGCCAAATGTAGGCTAATTCTATTACAACCTTCATTAAATAAGACAAGAAATAATTCAAAACAATTATTATTTCAAATGTTGGCGATTTGGATTCTCAGTATGTCTTCCCATCTACACAAACAGAAAAAGTGCCAAAAATGAAAGAGAATTCGTTTAGTGTGTTACCAAAGGCTAGTCAGGCCCTATGCATTGATAGGCTAACAGAGGTTAACGTCATTTAATGTTCGCGAGCCTCTCATTAACGTGGACAAATATATTGATATGTTTGAAATTGACGTTTTTGAATAACGATAGACTGCAATATTTACCTCTTATTTAAGAAGTGGAGACGTGATAGTAGTCCACCCTCCCACTCTCTCCATTCAGTCAGCGAACGTCACACAGGAAGTGAACCCCAGCGGGTCATAGAAACTTGCGCAGGAGAAGAATGACTTTTTTATTTGTAGGCTACGGAAACTTTGAGGAACGAAATAAAAACCGGTATTAACCGGTTACCATTATTTTTAATAAGCGTTTCTGTTCCAGAACATAAAAAATAATAAAGTTTCTGGTTTCGTTTCTGTTCCATGTGAAATAGAAAAAGTTCCCGGTTTTCGTTCCTTGAACCGGTTCAAAGCCCTGGTTATAATTCATGATCAACAAAAACGACAAACTAAATTCACATTAAACGTAAGTTTTATTAATTATCAAAATGTTCATATATTAAATAAAATTTTAGGGTGACTGACCTTTTCTCCCCATGTCCTCATTAGTTGCATATGATTTCTTCAAAAAGTCTTTTGAAATATTTAAGTTTTCAAAACTGTCAGCATTAATTCAGATTTACTGACCATCATATACATGTTCAATGTATTAAATGAAACGAATGCTAAGTTTATGGGATAATGTCTGTGTACACTTTATACAATTATTTATAGTTCACAGTCACTTCTCATTTTCATTTAATCATTTCGACGACTTCTTCAGCCTTTTGGCCAAAGACAAGAGCTTGTCAGTCCTCTCTTTGTTTTTTATACCAGCACTGATTTCACGTACCTTCGCTTCGTCTCGCTTGTCAATTGTATTCGGCATTTTGAGTAAAAAAGCCGATACGAAAGAGAAACGTATTTTTGAAGCGCAGCGACGATGAACATGTGCAAGTTTCGATAAAATAGAACAGATGCGGGTACTTTTGTAAGAACTGTTATGATTGGCTTTTGTTCTCTCCCACACTCTTGTAAGAACTGTTATGATTGGCTATCATGCTCTCGCCAGCAATGTTTTGGCCAATTACATTGTAGATAACACGTATTCTACCGCGAGACTTAAGATGGCGAAAATGTAAACATGTAACATCATCGTAGGCATGAATTATGCTTGAGTGAGTATCACGAAGGAACATACCCCAACCCCCCTCAATAAATGAAAAAAAAAACCCTCAACGGATTTGGCATAATATAAAAAGGTTGATTTTTACTCAGAAAAAGCGGAAATCCGCCGAAAAGCGGAAAACTCATCCCTGAAATAGTTGTACTGGAACATGTCTATTTCCTTTTTATTCCCAAGATTAATGTCAAGTCACTTTGATTACTTTTAATTTTTATCAACTTCCTTTCACTTTTAATCTCATCAATATCAAGTCAGATTACTTATTCAGTTCTGATTGATTTACTTCAGAAGATGACCGTTTCAGTTCCAACGGTGTTTCGTTTCTTTTTGCGAATATATCGTGAAAAATGTTCATTGCATATTCGGAACATGGTGTTTTGGGTGGGGGCAATTCCATATAAATGTCAACCTCACCATGCAAAAATAAAGCAACATGTAATACATCAAAACCACTCCCAGAGATCTCACCTAGGCCTGTATTTTACAGATGTGAATAAGTTGAACCAATTTGTAACCAACCTAATATGTCACTGTCAGTCTTTCTTTCTTATAATGTAAACCCCAAGCTAAAATCAACTTTGATCATGTACAATTCTATATTATTGCCACAAGCCACAGAAATGTATGCTAAAACAGCAAAACAATAGCCATCCTAAATATTATTTAAGAACTTTGATAGTTTTAGCTGATATTTAGAGAGTTTTTCAAAGGGTTATGGTGGTTAAATTGCTGATTTTCTAAACATACGCCATGTCTATTTCAGACGCGTCACATCCATAACGGAATTTCGTCACATCCATAACGCTGACTTTTCCTTCCGAAACTCTGCATGAAATACAAAATATTTTAAACAAAGATTTTTTAATATTCACCTTGGACCCCTCTATCAAATGGATATCTCCATTTCAACATTAGGTTTACAATTTCACAGAGTTTGATAAAAATGTACAGTCACCCAAGAAAAGTGATACTTTTTCTGTCACGTCCATAACGCATCTTTTATTGGCATTTTCTGGCATGCCCTAGATGTACTATGGGAATTGTTCTTGTTCTATCACTTATCCAGTATGGTACAGCCTTAAAATATGCAACACCTGTTTAAATACTGGGAGACAATAAAACATGCACTGGGTCATTTGTTGCCATTTTGAGTTCAAGTGTCACGTCCATAACGCTGGAATTGCTCGTGGATGACAACCCTGATTTCATGTTTTGAGCGATAGTTTGTGAGGTTACAACACCCCGACAGCCCCTCAATACCTAGTGACATGGGCTGCTCGACATTCCATCGAGGCATCGATAATTAATTCGCGCATGCGCAGAACGCTTGTCAACAAAGATGGCGGCGCCCATCGAAGCAAACTTTGACCATAAATACAGTCAAAATATTGAATTATCAAGCGATAATTGGCCTCAAATGTACCGAACACCAGCAAAATATCGTGAACCCTTATAGATTCACGCGTTTCGAACCGCATCCATGCTAAAATCGTATGAATCCCATATAAACTGAATAGATGGTCGTAGCCTCGTAGTGCTACTGTCAAAAACGTAGTGACTACGCACGAATCATAGTGATTGGCATCTCTGCAAATTCAAAGACCCGACATGGCATAGTTTGAGACACAGATCAAGGTTAATTGCTCTTACAACACTAAGAACTAGATAGAGTGTGTGACTAAAGTCACAGTAATCTGCACTAGCTGTTACAAACCGGGACATGTGGTCACCGTACCCTATAGATCCGGAATGGTAAGAGATAGAGAATGACGCTTAGCGAGGAAAAGTTTCGCCCTGCCACGCTGAACAAAATATTTAAAAAAAAAACCTGATTGAAAAGAATCGTGAAAGAAGAAAAATCCCATTTTTCATGGATCATTTCAGTTCGGTGATCCAGATCAGCACCAAAAGTCATAGCAACGTAATTCAGCCCAGAGGTATTCTTCATGTGAAATTTGGTGATGATTGGTTGAAAACTGAGTGAGAAATAGCATCCTTAAAAAAAAAAAGTACGTTAGGATAATAATAATAATTAATAATAATAAAAAAGTAAAAAAGAATCATATAAAATGATGACTCAAGTTGTGAGTCACTTCATATTATGATTTATTCCATCTATAATGTTTTACATTCAAATGTAGCAGATCAGTTCCGACCAAAATAAAAATTTAAAGTGCTTGTCAAATAAACACACAAAATCTGCTCATAAAAAGTCAATACTCAATCATAGTATTCAAATCAGAGTCGTGAAAGAAAATTCCGAGTCGAATCCGAGAACAAGACTCCATCCGCACAATTTGACGGTGGCTGTTGCTGCCTTTACGCGAAACCGTCTCTGCTGCTGTGTCGGACTAACGTTCCTGCTCGACTGCCCCGTTTTAGTTAACAGGCTACGGATAAAAAGCTAGTTCATCGCTCAGCAAGCCCCGCCCACTATCAACAGAGCAATGAACATAGCGCGTCACTTCTTCCTTCTCTGGGTGGAGTCTTACCAAATGACGATTGAAGTTCGGGGTTGTCCCCGTCGTCCCCTCGATAGTTCTTCTACATATGGAACACATAGCAGGGCATTTTTCCCCACTGCACGAGAAGTCTGTATAAGCAAAGCGGACAATCCTAGCGGCGTCTCTCCAGGCATTTTAGCGCCATTAGCGTTAGTTTGTTCCTGAACAGGTGAATGTGCATTCTCTTGCACGAAATTAGCATAAAAATTAATGTAGCAATGTATAAATATCTTGTGCCAAATTACTATCGCATGTTACAAAAAATAAAGAAAAAATTAGAGTCCGAATGCAGTTAATGGACGAGTCCGAGTCATCAGCGTTCAAGTCACGAGTGCTTAAAATTATGGCATGAGTCGGACTCGAGTACTACAAGCCTGACGTATGATAGTAAGAGAAGGAAAGACATTCAGCTCGCCAGATAGTTCTTTCATGTTTGTGCACCAAAAAATAAAGATTGCTCACGAGTCCGTGTCAAGTCTCGAGTCTTTTGAGGACGACTCTGAAGTCCAGTCTCAAGTCACAGCATGTGCGACTTCAGTGACACCAATTCGCAAGCTCGAGTCCCTGTGTCTGCCAGGCAAAAAGCGGGACGACAAACCTTCCACGTACTCAAAAAAGTTAGCCAGGAATACATCGTTTTTCATTCTTTTCATCAAGTATAACCGATTTGTCTTTCCAAAATCTTTGCTAATGTTCGACAGGTCAAGCAGTGAAGCTGATCTCAGCAGGTTGTACACATGTAGAAAAACACGAGGTTCCACTCGGACTGTCTGTCAAAGTCCATGAACGGCCACCAAGGTTTATTCTGTCTTCTGAAAAAAAAAAATTATTATATTATATTATATATGTATATGGGTCCGTCTCAGAAACTGGTCTCTCATTTGGGTCATTATGGTCAAAAAATAAATTTTCTAATTTTACTATTTTTTTTTTTTGCATTTCCCTAACACTCAATGTTTCTTTTGTCATGTTTAATAAGAATAAAGATAGTATCTTGCTTTATCTGGCCTCCACTGTGGAAAAATGTTTTGATTACAATTCAAACGCTTTTATAAAATTGATTTCCATATAAAATAACTCCATCATGAAGAATTAAAGCCCCTCCTTCACAGAGGAGTGAAAATATTGAATAAATTTCCTCTTTTTTGACTGCTTGGGTTAAAAATGCCAAGTTATGATGACTGAATTGATTATTCACTTAAATATGAATAATATGATACATTTTGAGTATTTGATACGGCGAAATAGGACGCAATGGAAAAATCAAGAACATACCGGAAAGATGAGAATAACGGCGGTGATAAAAG